>NW_016159789.1:28931-56910 GCF_001687245.7 Rhagoletis zephyria | reverse complement strand
AGCCGCCAGTGATGAACGAAAGACACAAGATCACGCGGGAAGGAAAGAACGAAAGAAGTTATTTTCTAGCTGCCGAAATCTCGACGCCATCTTTGTTGTAAGAAGTAAACAACGAAGAGAACGGAGAAAACCGCGAAATTGTTGAACGCATGAAAAATCATTTTTATTATGCAAATTCTTCTATAAATCATGCCGTTGTGTTAAATTATTCTTTATCTTATGTGTACACACGTTGTCACAAGCGAAAATGAAGAAAATTGCAGTAAAAAGCCACCACCAAATTGTAAACAACGAAGAAACCGTGAGGCCACTTTCCAATCCGACGAAGCAGGACGACAGAGTCGAAATTTCTTCGGCGACCATGCCTCGTCGGACCCGGAGCGATGCGCGAGCTACTTTAGCCGGCAGTTCATAATGCATCCTCCGGTGGACAAAATCAAGCGTCGAGTGACCAGAAGGCTGCACAAACTGCCAACAAATTATGCCCCCCTTGCTTTCACTTGCGATGAAGTTAAGGTGGCCATCGGGAAAGCGAAAGCCTCCAAAGCCATGAGTCCCGATGGAATATGCATGCTGATGCTGAAAAATTTGGGTCCTACGGGAGTAGCGTACTTAACGGAGATCTTCAATTTGTTTATGGCCACTCTCATCATCCCAGACATCTGGAAGGTGGGGAGAGTGGTCCCACTGCTCAAACCGGGGAAACCTGCCAACAAAGGAGAATCGTATCGACCGATAACACTCCTTTCCCCGGTAGCGAAGACAATTGAGGCCTTGCTGCTCCCGTATTTCACAAACCACCTGACCCCAGCGAAGCATCAGCATGGTTTCCGTAAAGTGCACAGTACAACAACAGCACTTAACGCCATAAATACTCAGATAACTCGTGGCCTTAACCCTAACCGTCCCTGTGAGAAAACGATTCTAGTAGCGTTGGACCTGTCAAAGGCATTTGACACTGTCAGACATTCCACGCTACTAGAAGATACGGAGGCCTCCTCTCTCCCACAGAGGCTCAAACGGTGGTCGGCAAATTATCTGAGTGGTCGACACTCGTCGGTAATGTTTAGAGACAAATCGAGCAAACTTAGGAAATTAAAACAGGGGGTTCCACAGGGTGGTGTCCTTTCCCCGCTACTGTTCAACTTTTATATTTCAAAGCTCCCTCACCCACCAGAGGGAGTCTCGATTGTCTCTTACGCCGACGATTGCTCGATCATGGCGACTGGGAATGGAATTAATGACCTGTGTTCCAAAAAATAAACGGCTATCTCTCCGATCTTTCTCGCTTCTTCACTGCAAAGTGTCTAGCCCTCTCCCCTACGAAATTCTCTGCGACCCTGTTCACCACCTGGACGAAGGAGGTCAGGCTACCGCTGGGAATTTACGTCGATGAAACACCAATTCCGACGGTGAATAACCCCAAAATACTCGGATTAACATTCGACAGCCTGCTCTCCTTCTCTGCGCACGCAACCCCTATTGTCAACAAAGTACAGGGCCGCAACAAAGTCCTCAAGTCGCTAGCCGGCAGTACCTGGGGCAAAGACAAAGAAACGTTGCTGGCAACATACAAGGCAATAGGCCGGGCGGTTTTAAACTACGCAGCACCAGTGTGGTCGCCGGGGACTAGTAGGACGCAGTGGATGAAGCTACAGGCAGCACAGAACACCGCACTCAGGACAGCGCCCGGATGCCTCCTGATGTCTCCTGAACACCACCTCCATGACGAGGCGAAAATGCTCCCAATTAAGGAGCATAACATAATGCTCTGCAAGCAGTTTCTGGTTGGGAGCCACAGATGTGGCCACCCAAACAGACAGCTGCTTGCAGAGGAGTCCTCGCCTGGGCACGTCAGGAGGCATCTATACGAACTGACGGACGAAGTCCAGAAAGCAGCCTCTGGACCCGTCAGCATACCTACAGGCCCTGAACGGCATTCATAGGGACTCAGTCTCGAGTTATGTAGACTCTAGACCTGTGAATGCCGTTCTAGGTACACAAACACCGGACATTGACGCGACGGAGCTCCATCTGCCTCGGGAGACAAGAACAACAATAGCCCAACTTCGCTCTGGCTACTGCAGCAGGTTCAACTCATACCTGAGTAGACTAAATGCGGATGTGCCAAATGAGTGTCCGGCATGCGGAGAGACCCCTCACGACTCGAAACATCTCTTCGCATGCCCGGAAAACCCGACACACGCTTCTTAGGGCTGCCGTTAGTGGGTGTCAACCCCAGCAAAACGGAACTGGTGCTATTTACCAAGAAAACAATAATACCATAATTCAGGCTTCCCTCCCTTAATGGAACGACTCCCACATTGTCTTCCGAGGCGAAATACTTGGGTGTCTTATTGGAAACCAAACTGAGCTGTAAGACAAATATAGAGAGGCGTATAAAGGGTGAACACGCCAAAACTGCGACACTTTGGGAAGCTTATAACTTACCCAAAACGAATTCAATATTTTGAAATTCAAATACCATAAGCTGACCACATGACCTTAGTTGGACGTAGAAGAAATTTCATTTGAATTTGATTCCTAGTTGAGTTAAAAATGGCAACCGAGTTAGAAACGAGACAAACCATTTTGCACGAGTTTATAAATGATCCGGCCTTAAGTACACGTAAAATTGCTAAAAAATTAAAGAGTGCACTATTCGACAGTTTGTAGGGTTTTAATCGGTACAAATAAGACCTGGCAGTTACGAGAAAACCAGGGAGCGGGGGTTAGCATGGTCAAAGTGATAAAAACAGTGCTCGGAAGGTCCTCAGTGCGTTTTCGCGAGATCCGAAGATTTTGTCGCGTTATGTTGCAAAATCCGTACGGAGATCGCAGTTTTTCGTACAAAAGGTAAAGCGGAAAGCTTCATTGAGATGTTCTACAGCTCAAACAGCGCCAGACCGAGGCGCAAAGTAGAATGTTACAGCGAAATCCCGCATTCGGAAGTTGTATGAATTCTAAATTAAACAAGTAAGAAAGTCTAAGTTCGGGCGGAGCCGAACATTAAATACCCGGCGCACGTATTAAATATATGTTTTCCACCTTTTCGAAAGCTACCGCTACATGATAAGCCGGGGTGTATAAATTTTAAGTAAATTAGCGTCCTTAGATTTCGAAATTTTGAAGTTTCAAGCAGTTCTGAAATTTACCGTTACATGAAAAGCGGCCTCAATTTTAGTCCACTTTCAATAATTTTCAACGTTTTGCTTTTATGTGGCAAGCACAATAACCATACCGAGTTTGGTACAAATTGGTAGAACGGTTACCGAGATACATATATGTGATCATAAGTGGGCGGTGCCACGCCCATTTTCCAAAATTTTATCATAAACGTATTTCTTGGTTAAGAGTTGTTGCAAGCATCAATTTTGAATAAATTAGCTTTAATATTTACTGATTTATCGAAGATTTTGAATTTCTCTAAATTACCGTTATATGGGATGTGGGCGTGGTTATTGTCCGATTTTAAAAATTTTCGGCCATTTGGTATGTTATGCGAAGACCAACAACTGTGCCAAGTGTGAAAGAAATTGGTGCAGCGGTTACTAAGATATAAACATGTAACCATAAGTGGGCGTGGCTACGCCCATTTTCCGAAAATTTATAATATTCTTATTTTTCCTTTTTTTACCTTGGATAAATTGAAACCTACATACAAAATTTCGTTGAGATATCTCAATTTTGCTCGAGTTATCGTGTACACGGACGGACGGACAGACAGACATGGCTTAATCGATTTCTCTTTTCATTCTGATCATTTATGTATACATTTGCCTATATCTATCTCGATTCGTTTTGGCTGTTACAAACAACCGTTATGTGAACAAAATTAATATACCCTTGTGCACAAGTGCGCTCGGGTATAAAAATACAACTGCATTGTTATGGACTGCGAAACCTACTGCTATAAAAATTCAAAATATATTGCAGGTCAAGATTTTTATACTGCTGCAAGTCGTCAAGATGCCCCTGAAAGTTGTAAGCTGAAAATGAAGTCCAAATTTCCAAAAACCACATGGTTTGGCAAGCTATTTGTTCCTGCGGCCGTAAGAGCAGCCCTTTTTCCCCACCCGGGACAATGAATGATCAAGTTTATCGGGATGAGTGCCTCAAAAAGCGTCTTTTGTCATTTGTAAACAGATAAGGTAGTAGGCCACTGTTTTAAACGGACATGGCAAGCTGCCACTATGGCAAGGACACATTGCCGTGGTATAATGCAAATAACATCAATTTTGTACCTCACGGCCCACCCAATAGCCCAGAGCCACGTCCTGTTGGGGAATATTGGTCAATTGTCAAAGGAATCTTGAAGAAAACAGGTGAAAGAGTGAAAATTATTGAAGAGTGCAAACAAAGTAGTTGTGCGCATCGCGTAATGTCGATGATGCAGTCGTGCAGAACATGATGGCGCGTGTGCGATGAAAATACCGATCACTTTCATATGGAGCAAATAATAACTAATATTTTAACATTTTAATAACATCTAAACTTCCAAGTTATATAATACAAAAAAAAAATAATTTCAAAGCCTTCTAGTTTGTTTCTGGTAGTAATTTCTAAGTGTCGCAGTTTTGGTGTGTTCACCCTTTAAGAGTGTGTTAGTGAAAAAGTGTGAAAGTATTGAAAATTGAAAGGGGAAAATTGAATGTGTAACGGCCCGGTTATCAATTGGCACAGGCCCTATAATTAAAAAATTTTTTTTTTTAATATGCACCAAATTTAGCATTTATTTCTAAAATATGCAAAAAATGCATTTATATCATGTCCTGAACCAGGTTAGAGATATATAATTGAACATCGTCAGCGTAAGCGTGTAGACGAACATGTGAGCAAGAGTTGAAAGTATCGTTTATAAAAATACTGAAGAAGAGAGGACCTAGAACACCCCTGCGGTATTCCACAACATGTTCCAGCCAATCATGAAAATGTGTTGCCGACTTTAACTTTCTGCATTCTGTTATCCTAATAACTGTTTAGAAGTTTTACTGCATCTTTACCAAATACAAAATAGGTTGCTAATTTTTCACACAGAAGGCTGTGGTTGACAGAGTCAAACGCTTTGGAGAAATCAGGAGGGCATAAAAGTGTTAAGTGACCTTTGGTGATGGCGGTCGAGCAATAATGAGCAGCTTTAAAACCAGATTGGCAGGGACTGAGTAGGTTATTATCCACAATGAACTCGGTCAATATGCTTATGGGTCTAAAATCGGTAGGATCGGAAGCACCAGGTTTTTAGCTAGGGGGTAATAATTGCTACTTTCCATGCGGAGGGGGAAGTGGAAGTAGTGAAACAGAGCCTTACCAGATGCGTGCGACATCTTATACATTTTTTAAATTTAAATTGGGATGCAATCGGTACCAATGGTGTTTGATTTTATGCGGTAAACGCACTCCGCTACTTCAGTTACGATACGAACTGAAATTTCCTTGAGGGCGATAATCTGGAAGAGGTGTTCACCAAAGTAAATTGGGATATCTATCTGAAAAAATTTCAAATTTTACGTCTGTGTCTTTGGTTAAAACATACTTACGTAAATTAAATAGATGCCGCTTTAAAATAAGCAAACCGTTTAAAAAAAATGTTTACTTTGTTCATAAAGTTGTGCTTTTACCCAAAAAGTGCGAGTCGTTGGATGCTGCCAACTTCTGGAAACTCTTGATATTTATGATAAAATCGTTTGTGTCAAAACATTGCTTAGGGTATCTTGTTGCATCTATTAATGCAAAATGTGCGCTGTTTCGTATTTTCTGAGATAACGGCAAATAAACGCGTACGCGCGTGATACAAAAAATTTACAATTAAATGCGTTTGTAGAGGTATTATTGTGAAGCATATGTAATTTTAAAAGTTTTTGCAAGCTATTCATAATCGTACTCGCACGAAGCACCAGTAATTATTATTTGTTTATTATTATTCTGGTTTGATATAAGCTTCCGTTTTTCTGCAAAAAAATTGAGTTGACCGTTTTTCGAACAAAATTATGTATGTAGTGCTAACTTGACACCATGCACCATTGACGACAGAATTGAGATATTGAAAAGGTTACAACGGAAGTAATTGGAGCTTTTTTGTTGTAAATTTGTTGTGGAAAGAAAAAATTTGGAGCTTTCGATTTTTAAGAAAAATGGCATGTAGTTTTAACTTGACACCATGCCCCATTGACGACAGAATTGAGATATTGAAAAGGTTACAACGGAAGTAATTGGAGCTTTTTTGTTGTAAATTTGTTGTGGAAAGAAAAAATTTGGAGCTTTCGATTTTTAAGAAAAATGGCATGTAGTTTTAACTTGACACCATGCCCCATTGTCGATTAAATTGAGACATCGAAAAGGTTATAACGGCATCAGTTGCAGCTTTGTTGTTGTAAATTTGTTGTGAAAATCAGAAATTTGTAGCTTTCGTTTTTTAAGAAAAAATGGTATGTAGTACTAACTTGACACCATACACCTAGAAACGAAAGCTACATTTTTTTTTCTTTTCACAACAAATGCTTAAGTCAAAAGCTAAAATTAATGGCATAGTAACATCTTGGGTATCTCAATTCTATCGACTTGGTGTATGGTGTCAAGTTAGTACTACATACTATTTTTTCTTAAAAAAACGAAAGCTACAAATTTTTTCTTTCCACAGCACAGTGGCCAATTTTTCGAAAAAGCTGGCCAAAAGTCAAAGCGTGGCAAATTGTAATCAAACCTTGCGTATTCGTCTTTAGTTTGGTTGCTGGTTTTAAATTTCACCACATAATTTCGAAATTCAAAATGGCGGATCCATAATGGCTGCTGTGTACCCTTAAAATAATCAAATTTTTAGCAAAACTAAGGTAGTTAAGTATAAAAGGTTATGTTTTCTGCTTTTTTGTTATATAATGTGATGTAGCGGTTAGCAATATACGCTATCATTTCGCAGGGCCTGGGTTCAAGCCCCGTTTCCGACCAACATCAAAAAATAAGAAACAAACAAGTTTTTTGTAATAAAGTCGCCCTTTGGCAGGCAGTGGCAAACCCCCGAGTGTATTCAGCCACGAAGAACAGCTTCTCATAAAAATAAAATCCCCATTCGGATTCGGCGTAAAACTGTTGGTCCCTCCCCTTTGTGCGCCAACATCAAGGCGCCACAAATCGGAAGAGAAGCTCGGACAAATACTAATGAGGTCTTAATGTTTGTTTCTAAAAATCTTGATGTTCAAATTTCCATGGGAACTGCGGGATTTTGAATGAATCAATAAACAAGACATACATATGTGTTGGTACAGGAATATATTTTTAAGATAACAATTTTATACACCGTCAGACTCGCAGTCATCTGAAGTATCCAAGCTCATATCTATATTTTCTGATGACAATTCCGCATCCGCATTTACAACAGTTGATAATAATTTAATGGCATTTGACGACAGTTTATGATTTTGTTTTGGTGGGTGTAAACGTAAACTTGAAACGACAGGGTCCGAGGATACAAGCAGCCGATATTTTTTAATATCCTTATTCCTTGACTCTTGGGCTTCTTCGGAAAGTTGCCCAATTGGCAGGGGTGCCCATTCAATAATGACAGGCCCATGGATGACCACTCTAATATAGTAGTACTTTCTGACATCATTTAAATTCTAAAAACATCCAATCTTTAAAACATCAAAATTTTGACAGAAATAATTTTTTTCATAATTTAAATCTTTTAAACATAAATAAATTAAGAATCGCGTATAAAAACGGATGTCCAAACTACAGTGGCGGCTTATGGCAGATGGTTTTAATCACGGTGCATGGGAAAAACTTCAATCTATATGAAAAAGAAAATTAGACCGCTCATCTCGGCCACTCTCGCAACTATTTTCCTAATCCATCATAATGAGTAAACAAAAAAAATCAATCCGTGAATATCTACGTCTCAAGTCAGTTTTTAGATGGCGTGACAATGAAACCACATGTTTTACATACTCTAGATTACAATGTCCATGAGCGAATGCTTGAAAACTTATATTTTTTTTAAGGATAATACGCAATACACGATTTCAACAACGACGAAAACTCTAATTTACGAAAAGTTTAGAGCGAATTGCTAGCAACAGTCACTTCGATCTCCTGTAACACTAAATGCCTTAAGAGAATCGACTTGTCGTCTCATAACGATACGCAGTAGAGCCCTCCTAACAATATAAGATAGTTATGCATACGAATGGACTTTTGGCCAGAGTTTTCCAAAAATTGGCCAGAAAAGCTACAATAATGCCGTCATAACATTTTCAGAGTCTCTATTCTATCGACTAGGTGTATGGTGTCAAGTTAGCACTACATTAGGGCTGTGCGATTATTCGATTACTCGAGCAATTTGGTTAATCAATTATTCGGTTAATCAATAACTCGAGTAATCAAGATTTTGATTACTCAAAACGATGATTAATCGAGTTACTTGAAATATGATTACTCAAAAAAATAATTTTGCTCGTTAAAAGAGTTTACTTTGGAAAATGCTTATTTTCTTTTTTACATTCTGTATATGAAACCATTTTTCGTTTTAATTTTTGAAAACAAAAACGTTGTTTTCAAAGTATCAAGGAACTTTAACTACTTTATACATATGTAAAGAGTTGAAATGTTGATTACTCATTTTACTCGAAATGTTGATTAATCATAAAGCAAATTACTCAAATATTTTTGTTTTTGGTTAATCAAAAATCTTGATTACTCGAGTAACTGAACTTTTGAGTAATCATAATTTCCAATTAATCGAATAATTGAGTTATTTACTTTATGATTAATTAAAATTTTGAGTAATCAATTAATCGCACAGCCCTACACTACATACAATATTTAAAAAAAATTTAGAGCTACAAATTTTTTCTCTCCATATCAAATTTAAAACAAAAAAGCTACAATTAATTTCGTTGTAACCTTTTCAATATCTCAATTCTGCCGTCAATGGTGCATGGTGTCAAGTTAGCACTACATACCAAATTTTGTTCGAAAAACGGTCAACTCAATTTTTTGCAGTAAAACGAAAGCTACAAATTTTTTTTTTTTTTCACAACAAATTTTAATGTCAAAACCATACATACATGTACATTGAATGCCGTTATAACATTTTCAATATCACAATTCTATCGACCAGGTGAATGGTGTCAAGTTAGCACTACATGCAATATTTAAAAAAAAAATTAGATCTACAAATTTTTTCTTTCCACAACAAATTTACAACAAAAAAGCTACAATTAATGCCATAGTTAACTTTTCCAATTTCCAAAAGTGTAGTGCTAACTTGTCAGACGTGGTTTCTGCCCATGATTCAATAATGAAAGGTTTTGTAAGTAGCTTTTTTCTAAAATTTGCCACTCCCACCCACAGCAGGAGAAAAAAAGAGAGAAAAAGAGGAAGAATTCAATCACACTTCCTAAAATGGTAGCGAAATTCCACAAAAAGGTTGGGATAATAGTGATTTAATTATTTAATTTAAACAAGCTTATTTACATCGAATTTAACCCCTAATTGCTATTAAAAATAAATATTTCTATGTATATACCAAAGTTGCGTGCGTCAGATGACGCATAACTCGAGAATGGATGGTCTTTTTTTGTTTGTGGAAAAATTATGGAATTTTGATTAAAAAAACAACGACGAATAAAACACTTGAATCTTACGTTTCTTTCGCGGTTTTGACTCGATTGCTTCGAATATGGTAATTCGAACTCTTTGATGTTGCACTTTTGGTGTTCTGGGGAGATTATGTCGCCGTCAGAATATTAAACATTGGCTTTCACAGTCACCATTGGCGATTCGTGCTGGTGCAACTCAGGAAGAATAAAAAGGACACGAAGCTACTGAACGACTGAGACAGGGAACGTGATCTACATCGTCAAATGAGAAGTGCCGTAAGTTTGAAATTACATCGCGCCATTGACTAAACCGAGCTGACGTGTGTTACGATTGGCCCCATGGATGTGGTTTACCAATATTATACTTTACAGCGACTGTCAGAATCAATAGGTATCCACGAATGTCGACAAATACAACCACATATTCGGCATTTAAGGAAATTTCGTCTCTTTAGCCTACATTGAATTTCTGTAGCCCAAGGAATCTTACCCATTTTATCTTGTTGTCGCCAGCAATTGCAGAACAAACATTTCTTAAAATTCAAAAAGTAAAAATTAGAGTGAGAGAAAGTTTTTCTTACAAAACCTTTCATTATTGAATCATGGTTTCTGCCCTTGTTTCTAAAAAAGGGGGAAAAAAAAGTAATTATTTATTCATAGAGAAGAATAATTTGCCGTTTCTCATTCCTGAATTAAGAACAAATTCTTTTATTAAGTCCTCTACTGTAATACGTGGTCGACCAAGTTTTAGTTTACAGAAATGTCAGATCGAAGTAAACGACGGGCCATTGCAAAGATAAGTGAGCAGTACAAAAACGATCCGCTCAAAATATTAATGGCAGCACGTCAGGCTGCAAAAAAGTCTCATTAGTGCGAATTAAGTTCATTCATTGCAACACGGCATTAGTGCATTGCATGCCTGGATTAAGGTTTTGGAAAGCTGTTTGCATATTTCGCACAGGAAAAATATTAAAAAGTGGAGAGTTCGCGCAGAAAATCTGTAATACAAGACATTTTGTGGAAGAAATTCGGATTGCAGGTGGAGATACCCAAAGATCGAGGCTGAGGAACCAGCAATGATGGTAACACAGCTCGTCGGGCATTTCAAAATCCAGAATTCTTTGAAAATTGCTTAGCTTTAAACACGGAACAATTCTCTAACTTCTCAACCATATTAATGACTTTATCTTGCCATCTGCCAATAGACCCTAGGAAATTTAATGTACTGTGCCATGAGACTGCAAACATTTATGTTAAAAATTACAATTGGTATTTTATGCCTGCGACGGTTCATAAAATATTAATTCACGGCTCTGCGGAATATTTGCATAAGAAGCTTCAGAAGCACGAAAGAAGATTTACAAATGCTATCGGGAGCGAAACAGTCGAAAAGCTACAATGCATGACATGTACTTGCGCTCTATCTGATGAATCCGATCCACTTGTTACGTCTCATAGCTTAAGTTTCTGAATACATAAAAAAAAAAGATTGCCTCCCATCTGCAGTGATCGCATTACTTGCAGTTCCAGAAACTCCTGAACCAATCTTTGTTAATACGATTGGGGAATTTGATGAAATGAATAGTGAAGATGATGATGACCGAGAAAATCGATAATTATATTCAACTTTGGATGAACTAGTTCTGTCAACTGAAGAGTAATGCATTTTTTTCTTTAATTTCATATTACTAAAAATAAACAAATGGAGCTTCTGAAAGCTGTAACCTCTTCGGGGAGAGCTCTGGAAACTGCAGATATTTACCAAAGTTTGTAGGCTAATGACAGGTATATGAGAGTCTAGTCCAGTAATCCTGAACTGATCCTGTCGCCATATCGGTACCGAGTTTCGCGAGAATATGTTCCGATTTCCATTTATGGCCACATGCAGAGTCATTCGTAACAACCAAGAATATCATTTTTTTTATTTAGAGTATTCAGCATATTGTATTTTATTCTGGAAATAATTTAGCAAAACCCAAAGAAAAATCACATACAATTCACCGCGATCTAGATACAAATTTTTTTAATACTGAGTAAACAATAACATCCATTGTTTATTAAGCTACAAAGCAAGACTCCCCCTAGAAATGTTCCTTTGGCCATAAAAACCTGTTATGCGAAAAATTTTCAAAATCTGCCAACGGAAAAGCGTGCGAAAGGCCCTAAAGTTCAGCCTTTTCATGCAATTTTTCACAAAGTGGTCAAAATTGCCTATAAGTCAGTGGGAAATTTAATATATTTTAATGGCACTTCATGCAGTTCTGCCCCCCGATGCCAAATATGGCTTACCTATTTTTAAATCTCTTCAATTTTTAAAGTTATTGAGGTTTTTTCCACGTAAAATTACAATTTTCTAAGCATTCAGAAGTTAAATTTTAGCCAAGTAAATTTAGATTAAATTGGTAAGAAGAAAAAAAATTTGTAGTAGCGAACTTTTGATGCAGTTTACTTCTATTTGACACCTAGATCATGGATCAACAGTCTCGCCCCTAAATTTCATACCGGAACATTCCGCTATCTTGGATTTTAGATTTTTTTTGGGGTTTTAGCGATTTGCAAGCTTATTTTGCATTTTTCGTAGAAAACGGTATACAAATTTGTAGAGAATTGAATATAAACTTAAAAAAAAAATCTTTTTTTTTTGTAAATAATCGGCAAAGCATGGGAAAAATTTTTGCGTTGTCACGGTTTTCGCCATTTCTCAACAGTTTCTGATAAAAATGCGTACTTAGCATATTCAAATGCCAAAGTTGTAGGGAACTTTTTTCTTTTAGTGTTGGGTTCTCCGGTGGCACAAAATTTGTAAAGCAAAATCTAATTTACGGTTAGTTTAGATGACATATTTGAGACGCTATGTTCAATGTTTTAAAAGACCTCACGGCTTTTTCCCAAAAAACCTCAATAACTTTAAAAGATGGGTAGGTTTAAAAATACTGTAGCTATTTTTTACATCGGGGGACAAAACTCCATCAAGTGCCATTAAAATATGTTAAATTTCCCATTGACTTATAGGCAAAATATTGACCGCTTGTGACTTTAGGGCCTTTAAAAATTTTTTGCAGGTCACGTTTTTATGACCAAATGAACCTTTCTGGGGGGAATCTTGCTTTATAGGACGAAGTTGCAAAATAAGGCGCAGGCTAGTGCACATGCATGAATATATTCATTGAATTATTTTGAAAAACTATAACTAAATAGGGGAGCGAAGAGTGTTATAGACCACAACTATTTATATATATCTATGTATATATATAATACGCGAAGGGATTTTTTGTGCAGCATAAAAGATCTGTACCGTTCGCCCGATTTTCTAAAATGAGATGTCAAATTAAAGCGATTGGTCTGTAGATGTGCCAACTGGTTTTAGTTTTTCGAAAAGAGTGGCCACCTGTTGAAAAATTAAAGTCAAATTATTTAATAATCAATGCCATCGAATCGCACCGTTCGTTCGATTCTCCAAAATGAGGCGTCAAACTAAAAGCCTTGGACTGTAGATGTGCATTCAAGGTTTTACTTTTTTGAAAAGAGTTGCCACCTTTTAAAAAATTATACTCACATTATTAAAAAGATCTATTATTACTAAATGGATATCAATCGAAATCTTTGTTTCTGAACTCATCTTTGAGAGGGTTGCCACCTGTTTAAAAATCAAATTCAATTTGTATTAAGGGAGTTAGTTAGGAGAAATATGTTTCAAAATATGGGTGCCAAACGAAAGGGGGTTTAGAAGGTAGTAGTTTGAAAATATTTTGAAGAGGGTGGCCACCTGCTTGAAATGCCGAAGTTAGTTAACTTATCCACAAGTTATATGAAATGTCAAAATTAGGATGTTAAACAAAAGACCTTTAAGAAATCTTTAGTTTGAAGAGGGTGGCCACCTGCTTGAAATGCCGAAGTTAGTTAACTTATCCACAAGTTATATGAAATGTCAAAATTAGGATGTTAAACAAAAGACCGTTAAGAAATCTTTAGTTTGAATACTAAAATTTTTTTTTGTGGTGTTGGAAGAGTGTTGCCACCTATTTAAAAAATAAATTAAAATTATTAAATAAGTTAAATTGAATTATTAAAATGCGGGTATCAATTGGATGGAGTTTGAAAAATCTTTGTTTCTGAACTATATTTAGCGGGGTTGCCACATGTTTAAAAAATAAAGGTTAACTTCACTCATCAGTTAATTAATATATGTATCGCAATGTCAGACGAAGGATATTTAAGAATGTCTTAGCGCAAACCACTTTTACAGAGGGTTGCCACCTATTTCAAAAATCGAAATTAATGAACTTCCACTGATACCTCATAAGTCTAAATTGGTAAAGTTTTGGAGGGAGTTATTCAAGTTTCTCTTATACAAATCTTTTAAAAAAGTTAAAAAACAGCATCTAAAATCTCACTATTATGATTCCGTTGATAAAAATTGTTAATATTTTTACGTAGATTTTTCAAGCATAAATTGTTTTGTCCTCTGAGGGTATTTTTTTCAAAAAATCCTTAAAGAAACTATTTTTATTCATGTAAACTCCATTTTCAGCGGTATTTTCAAACCGGTCCAGCTCACGTAAATCTCAATATTTTTCCTAAATATTTTGGTAGAAGTCTTTAAATATACTAGATTTTGTAATCTCGCTGGAAAAAACGCAACTTTTTTTGGTGATGCAGTCTAATATACATATCTATTGAAATTTATAAAACAGTTTCACTTAAAATTCAATACCATTTGGTGATTATACAATTTTTCGAGTGCTTACTTTAAAAAGAGACATTTAAAAAGAAAGGACCTAGGAAGCGAGCTAAGTTAGACTTAAGACAAGTAAACATTAAATATGCGTGTCATATCCGAAATAGTTCATGCTGCGAGGAGCTGCGAGTTCAGCTTCTATTATTTTTATTGACACACCTCCAGTTAAATTTATTGTAGTATTATTGTAGAGCTGATGAAAAAGACGCGAATATACACATAAAATAAATAATATCGTCGCCCGTGTGCCAGAAACATGAATGTGTAAAAATTAAAATTTTGAGAAGTTTGAAAATTTTTTACTATGTAGACTTAGCTGTACAATTATGCAATTGAAATTGCAAAATGTGTGGTTTCCGTTTATGAGAGTTTTAGTATAACATAGATCATCCAAAGGTTAAACAAGTCAACACAATAACTCAAAACTGATAAATTTGCACATTCATGTTTCTGGCAAAAGGGTGACGATATGCAAATTAAAATGGAAATGGAAGAAACTGTAGATATTAATGACTCGCGAATATATTCAATCTGATTCAGCCAAAAGTGAACGCTTTCTGGTCGAGATCGGTTTTCGATGGCAAAAGTCCTGCTTGCCTTAGCTCAGCTTTTGTTGTATAAAATATAAATCATGCATATAATTGTGTTGTCATTTTCAAAAGGAAGATATTGGAACTTCTTTAGTTTTACATACTAAAATATCATGGAAGTTATTACTGCATATCAAAGCATTTTCCAAAAGTTCAGTTTAAAAATTTCGAAATTTTGTTGAATTTTTCTAAATCTTGTATAATGTTTGAACTCCTATTTATATGGCATAGCTTCGGCTATAAAATGAAGAATATTTTTATAAAATATAACAAAACATTTTAACTTGAAAACCATTGTGAATATTTAAAAAATCAACATGTGAACGGTTGTGTGCATCGGACTAAGATTGATTTAGCAATAGCCGTATACTTTAGATATTAAGGAGGCAGTTTCTTTGCAATAATGCTTTTCCGAACAAGAAGCTTATCTAATTTCATACATGTAAATGATTTCTTTGCAGACTGGAACTGCGACGTCTAAACGCAACAATAATAGATGCGGCTGTTAAAGCTGAAAAAGGTAAATTCCTAAATTAATTTGTATTCACCAGAGTCATATATGTACATATACTATAACAAAAAACCTTGAAAGTCAATCAACACGGTAGAACAGCAAAAGGAAAATCCAAGAAATTTTAATTTGTACATGGTTTGTTTTGTCCTCCTGATTACGAGGATATCTTAATGTTTCTTTGGTCACGTCGAATTTATTTTTTATCGGGCATTGGAAGTTTTGAGGTTATATCGCACACCTAGATCTAAAGTGAGATCAGAGAGGGAATTTTAACTGCTTGTGGATCGTACAGATTCAATGCAATTAATACAAAAACAGGTATAACAGTAGTTTTTTTGTTAATGTATATTAATACTGTATGTTTATACTGATGTACTGTATGTTTATACTGATGTCTTGACAAACAAGAAAACGGTATAAACGTGGTAATAAAAATAGACCCATATTCCCATAATAATATTTCATTACCACGTTTATATCGCTTTCTTGTTTGTCAAGACATCAGTATAAACATTGCAGTTTAGTAAAAGTATATACTATAATTAGTGTTGATCAGTATCAGATACCAAAAGTACTCAGAACTCGATTTCTAAAAGGATCAACAGTACCCGATTTTTAAAATTATCTATACTGAGTACTCCAAAGTACTCAATACACACAGAACAACTGGAAAATACTCAGAACTTAAAAGAATTCGAAAGCACTTAGTACACACAAAAGAACTCAAAAGCATTCAGTACTCAAAAATACTCTGTTTCAATCATAACTTTGATGCATGAACTATGGATCGATTAAGTTAGATTAGAATACACCCAAGTAGCAGCTAAGCTAAGCTAAGCCAAGTGTCAATTTGGTACCATATACCTCGAATGAATATGTAAGGACCATCCGGCGTGGTTGATAAAGTTGAGTATGTTGTGGAAACTTATATCAGATAGCTCTAGTAACGATGGCATATTCTCCTAGCATGGTATATCTCCTCCTCATTAGAGCTGGTTATCTTCAAAGAAGGTTCTGTACTGTTTCCTGCTCGTTCTCATCTCTGCAGCTTCTACGTGGGTACCAAGCGCCCAGTGCTCAGTAAGAGTCGTTACAAGCCTTGCAACGTCAGATCTGAGTTTTATTAATAGGTTGTGTGTTCTCTTAGGGTTGTAAACGTGTCACATGAGTTTGAACATACGGCAGCCTGCTAGCGTGCGCCACCTTTGACCGGATTTCTGAAGATTGTGGATATATAAGGTACCAATTAAGGGTGAGATCCGATCGTCGATCTAGACCAATGTGGAACCCCCTGGATATTTGAGAAAATGGCTGCGCGCCCGCCGTGATATAAATCACTACGTTCTAAGAGACGGCAGCCTTCAGCTATAGTGAAAACCTCCTGGAAAACACTTGCAAAGTCGGGCAGCTGAATTCATCTTAATGGCAGGCATTCAGAGTAAACGCCTGCTCCAACTCCGCGTTCCCTTTTGGAGCCATCGGTGTACAGATGTTGTATCCAGGCAGAGATATCAAGTTCCCCGTCCCAGTCGGCTCTCGATGGAAGAATGACCCCGAAAGGCCTGTGAAACTCTACTTAGGTCGTATGTAATCGGTAGCCAGTCTCATCTTAGGTGGCAATCGTGAAATTATACTGCTATGCCCGATTGTTCTTCCTTTACATATACCCACTTCTCTGAAACTTATAGCCGATAGTGATGCGGTGTGAATTATGTGAAGGTCTATAGAAAATAGGTTTATAATAACATTGAGGGCATCCGATGAATGCCTAGGTTTACATTATTATACAGGTTCTTTAAGTCTTTCTACCATACCAGAGCACCGTAGCATAAGATCAGACGTACAACCCATGAACGAACGAATAAGAACCCAGGACGGCGTGCGAGAAAAAATCATTTTATTTTTGTAGTGACGGTAATTTTTTGCCGCTATGTGAATTAAACCATGCGAATGAAAGCGAGCCGATTAAAAAATGACTTTACAAATTTTTTTCTCAAATGCAATTACAAATACACGGTTGCCGTGCTGGGTGATCTGTTTAGTTGGATCATGCGCACAACCGCTGTGTACATCCAGAGTACCAGTTATGGATTAAGTGTCGAACAGTTACTTAAAAGTACCGAATTCTATTTACATTTACCAAAATTCAGAAATGATTGTGCTCAATAATGTTCAAGTGCAATCGAGCTGAGAGCAACCGGGCGTGATTTCAACAAATACCAGAATGAGAGTGCAAGACGAACTCGACAAGAAAATTATAGTTTAAAAAACTAAAACCTCCCTATTATAATTGCCATTCGTACTGTCATCAGGTATGTAACTTGAGAATAGAAATCGCTGCATCTTTAGGCGCATCAATATTACATAGTTACATCCCGAGCTAATAAACCGAAGGTAAAAAGAGGAAGCATCGAACAATGGGCAGTATTGCCGGTTTGAATTTGAAAAAGCATCAAGTTTTTTTTGGTGTATTTTATGGACTTTATATGCATACTTACCGTTCCCATATAACGGTAATTTTCAGAAATAAGAAAATATTTTAGTAACTACTGAAGATTATTCACTGAAAATTGATATTTACAATAAATTGTAGACGAAAAATAAGAATATTTTAAATTTTTGGAAAAATGGCATAGCCACGCCCACTTATGGTTACATGTGTATATCTTGGGAACCGCTGCACCAATTTTTTCCAAACTTGGCACGTTGTTGGTCTTGGTACAGCATACCAAATGGCCGAAAATTTTTAAAATCGTACAATAACCACGCCCACATCCTATATAACGGTAATTTAGAGAAATACAAAATCTTCGATAAATCAGTAAATATTAAAGCTAATTTATTAAAAATTGATGCTTGCAACAATTCTTCACCAAGAAATAGGTTTATGATAAAATTTTGGAAAATGGGCGTGGCACCGCCCACTTATGATCACATATATGTATCTCGGTAACCATTCTATCAATTTGTACCAAACTCGGTATGGTTATTGTGCTTGCCACATAAAAGCAAAACGTTGAAAATTATTGAAATCGGATACACCCCGACTTTCCATGTAGCGGTAGCTTTCGGAAAAGTGAAAAACATATATTTAATACTTGCGCCGGGTATTTAATGTTCGGCTCCTGCGATTTCTGATAAAATGGCTTTTTTAGGTGTTCTTGATACTGTCAGTAGTGAACTATTTACCACCTGGGGAAGTCAATAAAAAGTAGTGATGACGATATTTCACTACCGGTGATTTTATCACTGTGATTTAAAAATCGCTTTTAGTGACTGCTACTGCTAGGCCACAGTATCAGTGATTGGTGATTTTTCTACTTGCATGGTATTTCGCTGTGAATGAAAATCACATCTGGCAATAGCTAGTCAGCAGAAGTTGCGAATAGTGATTTTTCTCAATCATGGTAGACATGGTGATTTTAAAAATTTTAATTAAATATTGTGAATATGCTCGTATGTATCATATGTACATATATTCAGTTTTTTCATTAACGTTCCATGGTTGTTGTAAATGGCCATTTTCAATTAGTAAATAAAGCTTCAAGTATTAATAAAAAACGAAGTGAAATATGGCAATTTTTGAGCGCATAAATGAAGCTTTTACCTCTTTTCCCTACATGTACCAACACTGATTTGTCATCATTTATTAGAACTATTACACATTTCTGTCTTATTAAAAGAACTAGCAATAGATATAAAAAATCACTGTGATTAAAAAATCGCAATCACTCTTTTCACTGATACTGAAAAATCGCTATTTCGCCCATCACTAATAAAAAGAGGAAGCAAAAGGCTATTTACAATTGTTGTTGCTATGTTGCTGCAAAGCGTGCGCCGTTTAATACAAATTAGGAAAGACAATCCTTTCAGGTTTCCAATTGAAATAAATATAATTTGGCAGAATTTGTAAAAAGTAGCCGCTGTATTAATAGTTTCCCTAACTAACTGGCTTTTTTTTTTTTTTAAATTCAAATATGTATTTAAAAAACTACATTCAAACGTTTGCAATAAAACCACAAATTAAACATTAACCCCTATAGACTCCTCCGTCGTCAAGGGTTAATTTTTTTGGAAATGTGGAAAATCATGTTAAATCAATAAAAAATCACGTTTTATAGGTCATCTAAATTAATTTTTGCCAAAAAATTGGTAAAACTTTTCCTAAGTGCCTAGTTCGGGAAAAAAATAAAACAAAAACAATAGACCTAGTAGCTAATATTTCAATATTTTAAGAAATTGTTATATCATTTGAATATGTTTCTTAATGTTTATAAAATTATGTAATCCAAAACAAACAATTATAGATAAATATGGAAAATATTAAAAAAAAAAATCCTCGGTAATTATTATGAAAAGACTTTTATGCTTTTACATCCAAATTCATAAAAAGTAAAGAAGACTTTAACTGCTTTATAAATCGAAAATTTGCATGAAAATGCCACTTTATAAAGTACTTTAAACCTATTTTATTTTTTATGATAAGGCCATAAGCCTCGAACTAAAGAAATTTTTACCCGCTCATATTTATTTTCTTATGTCTTTCAACACATACAAAATTTTTATATATATCGCTCACAATTATTATGCAAATTATAATTTGAATCTCTAATACCAGTTTTTAATACTTCAACCATTTTTCACTAAATCATTATGAAAAGGCTTTTAGCATTTCAGTCTCAAAATAACGAGTCATCGATGAATTAAAATATGTGGCTCACTCACACTCACTCATAAGATTGGATGACTTTTTTTAAAACTCGGCCACCAAATAAATATTATTCTGGTTCTGTGGCGTTTACTTAAATTTATTATTGTTGCTTTTACCAGGAGCGAAGCCTTGTACGAAAGAATACTGTGCTCTTGGTTGTGTCTGCAAGAGTCTCGCAGACGACTATCCTTTACGCCAACATTGTGGGAAATCTAAGTGCGTCATAGAATGTACATGCAAAGGAACAAATCAATCTCGTATAATGCGCCTAGAGACAGATGTAAGTTTTTATTTAACTTAATTTTAGAATTAGCAATACAAGGAAAGTACATTTCGAAATACAGTAATACTTTTATTCGTCATATTAGGGGCGTTCGATCACCACCGAAGACGCATTTATGCTACGTAGAAAGGCTACTGCACGACTAGCACGTATGGAAAAAGAGTTCACATCCACTATTGTCTTGACAGAAAATGAGACTCTTCTCATAAATGAGTCGCAATATGATAAGAAGAGGCGGTGCACGAAAGCTCCGAAACGCTACGAAGACTTTGCCGATACTGACGACGACTATATAGGACGATCCGCGGCGATCATACCACCAAATAAATCCCAAAATGCTGCTGTAGTGTCAATTGAAGCAGCCACGGAATCGTCGCCGAATTCTGGTTTCTCAGAAACCACTACTGAGCTTCGCGAACCTATTTATGTCAGGGATAAAGAGTTGGAACAACTTAAGCATTGTACTATTCCATTGGTTCGTTTTGCAAGTACCCAAAATATGGCAGTGTGGTGTATGGTTCATGAGTTATATAAATGCTATTGTGGTGGACGTGCCACAGATGGAAAACCACTCGTCATTGAAAAGGATTCCGGTGGCCATACAACTACTAGTAACGACCAAGCTAGTTTAGGAAGTAAGCAAAATGTGCTGGCGGAAGAGGAATATTCATTTTCGTCAACAAAGGCGCGATATTCATTCGAAAAAGTGGAGGAAGAGGTAGAAGAAGAAGAGGAGGAGAACCAGGAGCAAAATAGAAGTAATAAAAAACAAACAGAAAAAAGAAAAAGTACTGACCGTAAAACTCAAGGCAGTGTTGTTAAATATATTAGCTCAGATGATGAAAGGAGTGAAAGTGATAGGGGAGAAGATGTGTCGGAAGATTCACTCTGTTCAGACTTTGAGGCAGAAAATCCCCGAGCGAAGAGACCAAAGCTTCTAACGAAACGTCAAGAAAGGCGTGGTCGTCCAAGTGAAATAAACTTTATTAATAAATATTTTAACACTGAAACTGATTCATGTCGGCGGGTGGTTGTGGTTCCTCGAAAAACCTACCTGCGTTTAAATCGCAAGCGGCGTGCGGAAGTCCAAGATTTCAAAGCTAAGCACGAAAGCAAACAAACTATGTTGTTGTTGAACGAACACATATTACGTTCAGTTTATTACCATAAGCACGAAGTCGAGAAGCAGCGAAAAGAAGCAACACAGGAAGCGCTAGCTCAATTCAATAAAAAACGAAAACTCCAAGAAGGAGACATCTCGGAAGTAGCTGATGGGCCCAAAAAAGGTGACATATATACTATTTTTTGTTAACACTTCTTTTTTATAACACTAGTTTACAGTAATTCTGACCTGTGGAGTTTTTTTGTCATTCACCGCACAAAATTTGTAAAACAGTTTTCGAGATATAGCAAGCTTAAACTTTTTGTTCNATAACACTTCTTTTTTATAACACTAGTTTACAGTAATTCTGACCTGTGGAGTTTTTTTGTCATTCACCGCAAAAATTTGTAAAACAGTTTTCGAGATATAGCAAGCTTAAACTTTTTGTTCCCATTGATGCTTAAAATTATATTTTATATTGTTCCTGGCTGCTGTACGATAGCCATTGTAGAATCGGTCGGAACAGAGCTCAACACAAACACAACCGCACCACAACAAACCACAATAGACCACACCACACCCACAACAGACCCCACAAGACATAACCGCACCACCACCCATACACCGCCGCCAACAACTCCTTGTTCCTTATACAATCTGCAAGGTGTGCCAGATCAGAATATTCCGTAACGTGACATCAGTCAAGTGCAACTCCTGCTTTGGCTGGTGTCACTTTAGGGCATGTTCAGGTCTGCGCATCACGCGGAATTGCACGAGGAACTTCGAGGCCCCGTGCTGCGCTGTTCGGTCGCTAGTCACAACTGCGACGTCGCCCACCATCACCACAGGGCGGCACCTTCAACACAAACACAACCGCACCACAACAAAACACAATAGACCACACCACACCCACAACCACAACCGACCCCACAACCGACCCCACAAGACATAACCGCACCACCACCCATACACCGCCGCCAACAACTCCTTGTTCCTTATACAATCTGCAAGGTGTGCCAGATCAGAATATTCCGTAACGTGACATCAGTCAAGTGCAACTCCTGCTTTGGCTGGTGTCACTTTAGGGCATGTTCAGGTCTGCGCATCACGCGGAATTGCACGAGGAACTTCGAGGCCCCGTGCTGCGCTGTTCGGTCGCTAGTCACAACTGCGACGTCGCCCACTATCACCACAGGGCGGCACCTTCAACACAAACACAACCGCACCACAACAAAACACAATAGACCACACCACACCCACAACCACAACCGACCCCACAACCGACCCCACAAGACATAACCGCACCACCACCCATACACCGCCGGCAACAACTCATTGTTCCTTATACAATCTGCAAGGTGTGCCAGACCAGAATATTCTGTAACGTGACATCAGTCAAGTGCAACTCCTGCTTTGGCTGGTGTCACTTTAGGGCATGTTCAGGTCCGCGCACCACGCAGAATTGCACGAGGAACTTCGAGGCCCCGTACTACGCTGTTCGGTCGCTAGTCACAACTGCGACGTCGCCCACTATCACCACAGGGCGGCACCTTCAACACAAACACAACCGCACCACAACAAAACACAATAGACCACACCACACCCACAACAGACCCCACAAGACATAACCGCACCACCACCCATACACCGCCGCCAACAACTCCTTGTTCCTTATACAATCTGCAAGGTGTGCCAGATCAGAATATTCCGTAACGTGACATCAGTCAAGTGCAACTCCTGCTTTGGCTGGTGTCACTTTAGGGCATGTTCAGGTCTGCGCATCACGCGGAATTGCACGAGGAACTTCGAGGCCCCGTGCAGCGCTGTTCGGTCGCTAGTCACAACTGCGACGTCGCCCACCATCACCACAGGGCGGCACCTTCCATAGCAGCACACACAGCCAAAGGCGCGCAGGCAACTCGCATCACTTACACCCCACAAAACAATAAGCTCCTACAATTTAACTGTAATCTCCACGATCCGTCTTTATGGCCCGGCATGGAATATTAATAGCTGCGGTCCAAGAGACGAAGTTTCACAGCAATTAAACTTTGTTGAATTGCCCCGGATACAATGTAATGGTGTTGGCCTAGCGTTCANCATAGCAGCACACACAGCCAAAGGCGCGCAGGCAACTCGCATCACTTACACCCCACATAACAATAAGCTCCTACAATTTAACTGTAATCTCCACGATCCGTCTTTATGGCCCGGCATGGAATATTAATAGCTGCGGTCCAAGAGACGAAGTTTCACAGCAATTAAACTTTGTTGAATTGCCCCGGATACAATGTAATGGTGTTGGCCTAGCGTTCATCACGCATCACACCGTGCAGTATCGTCTCATCGAAGCGGTCAGGCGATGTTAAGCTCGAAATATTAAACGTTTATATACCCCCTGTCACCAGCTGCCCGGGAGGATATCACCCTGAAATAGGTGCGCTCCTCTAAGGTGAAAACCGTATGGCAGTTGGCGACTTTAACGCACACCACGATCTTTGGCATTCAAACCTGTCGAACGATCACAGGGAACACACTTGGCTGAGCAGATAAACGATTCGACATCCCCCACAATGAACGACGACGCATCCACCAGGATTATGGGCAGCTGCTGCAGCTCGCCAGACATTTGTAAGTCTGATAAACAGCATAACGTGGCGACAACCAACTTCTTTATCTCGATTGATAAACCAGCCTACTTTGCTTCCGCGGAGCAGCGAACCTATGTCAACTTTTCTAAAGCTGATTTCAACGGCTTCGCGGATGTTACTGATAGCACCTTTTCTGCCCTCACCCCACCAACTGACGCTCACTTAGTTCCGCAGGGTTGTCACTGCTGCTGCAGCACGCTTCTTTCCAGCCGGTCTTATTACGGACCCCCATCCAAACTTTCCTGCTGAAGCCGCTTTTTTAGCCGATGAGTGTGACAACCTTCATTCCCACGACAGCCGGTTCTACGTACCGGAATGACTCGGGTTTTACCCGACCAAGGGCTGTTGTTTCGGCGATATGGACCCCGTTTAGGTCGGCGAAATCCATCAAACGTTGCTCGATCCTAGGGCTACACCTTCCCCGCACCCTTCTGCTCAGGGCTGGCATAGAGTCAAACCCAGGGCCAGAAATCTACACCTGCTTCGTATGCCAGAGACGACTGCATACAAACTCCACCTCGGTCAGTTGCAATGCCTGTGACGGGTGGAATCACCTCCGTAACTGCTCGGGCCTGCGTACGCACCGGCAATGGACCACGTCGTTCGTGGCCCCATGCTGTGCGAACCGGACCGCCTCCACCGCAAACCACCACCCGCCTGGGCAGCACACAATCAACACACCCACACCCCAACACAACACAACAATAGACGCACAAACACAATAGCACCCACACACCGCCGCCGGCAACTCCTAGTCCCTCCGTCAATCTGCTCTGTTTGTCAGTCCAGAATATACCGTAACGTGACATCAGTCAAGTGCAACTCTTGCCTCGGCTGGTGCCACTTTAGGGCGTGCTCAGGACTTCGCAACACACGAGATTGGACGAGTGACTATGTGGGCCCTGCTGTACATCTGGCTGAGCAGATAGACGATTCGACATTCTGCACAACGAACGAAGACGCACTCACCAGGATTATGGGCAGCTGCTGCAGCTCGCCAGATCTAACAATTGTCAGCGCTGGTCTGATAAACAGCGTATCATGGCGACGTATGCTGACTATAGCATCAGACCATCTGCCCATAGTCATCTTGATTGATAAACCTGGCGACTTTGCTTCCGTGGATCACCGGACTTATGTCAACTTTTCCAAAGCTGACTGGAAAGGCTTCACGGATGTTACGCCTTCACTGCACTACCCATACCAACCGACGTTCATGTAGGTGAACGCAAGTTCCGCAGGGTTGCCACCGCTGCTGCAGCTCGCTTCATTCCAGCAGGATGTATTAAGGATCCACGTCCGAATTTTCCTGCTGAAGCGGTTGTTCTAGTTGATGAGCGCGACAACCTTCGTCAGGCCGATCCCGCAAATCCCGGTATTAGGGATCTCAATTCGGAGATTCGGCAACTTGTGAACGTACATAAGTGGAAGAAATGGGAAGAGCATCTGAAGACCTGCAACTTCACCTCTGGTGTGAGCGAGCTTTGGTCAACCGTGAGGTCGTTGTCCAACCCGACGAAGCGCGACGACAGAGTCGAGATAGACTTTGGTGACCACGCTTCGTCGGACCCGGAGAGATGCGCGCGCTATTATAGCCTACATCCTTCGGTGGATAAAGCCAAACGTCGAGTGACCAGAAGGCTGCACAAAATGCCAAAACCTAGTGCGCCTCTTGGTTTCACCAGCGGTGAGGTAAGGGTAGCCATCGGGAAGGGGAAAGCCTCCAAAGCCATTGGACCCGACGGAATATGCATGTTGATGCTGAAAATTTGGGTCCTGCTCAAACCGGGGAAAGCAGCCAACAAAGGAGAGTCTCATCGCCCGATAACTCTCCTTTCCCCGGTAGCGAAGACACTCGAGGCCCTGCTGCTCCCGTACTTCACGAACCACCTGACCCCAGCGAAGCATCTACATGGTTTCCGTAAAGTGCATAGTACAACAACAGCACTTAACGCCATAAACACTCAGATAACTCGTGGCCTAAACCGAAACCGCCTCTGTGAGAGAACTATTCTAGTAGCGTTGGACCTGTCTAAGGCGTTCGACACTGTCAGTCATTCAACGCTACTAGAAGATATAGAGGCCTCTTCACTCCCACAGGGACTCAAACGGTGGTCGGCGAATTACCTGAGTGGTCGACACTCGTCAGTAATCTTCAGAGACAAAACCAGCAAGCCACGTAAAATTAAACAGGGGGTACCACAGGGTGGTGTCCTGTCCCCGCTACTGTTTAATTATTACATATCAAAGCTTCCTCAGCCACCAGAGGGTGTTAATATAGTCTCGTATGCTGACGATTGTTCGATCATGGCGTCTGGGAATGGAATTGATGACTTTGCTCAAAAGTAAACGGTTACCTCTCCGAACTTTCTCGCTTCTTCACTGCAAGGAGCCTTGCCCTATCCCCTGCGAAATCCTCGGCAACCCTTTTCACCACCTGGACGAAGGAGGTCAGACTGCCACTGAGTATTCACGTCGATGACGTAACAATACCGACGGTGAATAACCCGAAAATCCTCGGAGTTAGCTTCGACAGTCTGTTCTCCTTCTCGGCGCATACAACCACAATTGTCAACAAAGTACAGAGCCGCAACAATGTACTCAAGTCGCTGGCCGGCAGCACTTGGGGCAAAGATAAAGAAACGTTGTTGGCAACATACAAGGCAATTGGCCGGCCGGTTCTGAACTACGCAGCGCCCGTATGATCGGCGGGAACTAGCAGGACGCAGTGGATGAAGCTGCAGACCTGCCAAAACACGGCATTACGAACTGCGACAGGATGCCTCCTGATGACGCCTCAACACCACCTTCACGACGAGGCCCAGTTGCTCCCAGTAAAGGAGCATAACATAATGCTCTGCAAGCAGTTCCTCGCTGGGAGCCACAGACGTGGCCATCCCAGCGGGCAACTGCTCGCGGAAGAGCCCTCGCCACGGCACGTCAGGAGGCATCTTTACGAACTGACAGACGAAGTCCAGAGGTATATTTAACAACCTCTGGACCCGTCAACCTACCGACAGGCCCTGAACGGCATTCACAGGGAATCAGTCTCAAGTTATGTAGACTCCCGCCCTGTGAATGCCGTTCTAGGCACACAAACACCGGACGTGGACGGGACAGAACTTTGTCTGCCTCGGGAGATCCGCACTACAATAGCCCAACTTCGCTCTGGCTATTGCAGCAGGCTCAACAGCTACCTGAGCAGAATCAACGAGGATGTGCCCAACCAATGCCCGGCATGTGGAGAGTCGCCACATGACTCCCGGCACCTCTTCACATGCCCTGAGAACCCCACTCAGCTAACGCCCCTGTCAATATGGACAGCCCCGCTGGAAGTAGCACACTTCCTGGGCCTCCCCCTAGCTGAAATAGACGACAACGTTGATGGATGAACCGCCCCGAACGGGGCTTAGTAGCCGCTACAATAACAACAACAGCAACCTTCGTCAGGCCGATCCCGGAAATCCCCGCCTTAGGGATCTCAATATGGAGATTCGGCAGCTTGTGAACTTACTTAAGCGGAAGAAGTAGTAAGAGCATCTGAAGACTTGCAACTTCACCTCTGGTGTGAGTAAGCTTTAGTCAACCGTGAGGTCACTGTGCAATCCGACGAAGCACGACGACAGAGTCGAAATTTCTTTCGGCGACCATGGCTCGTCGGAGCTATATAGGGATCTGAAGAGGGAAGCGAGACGTATTTGCCGCAACAAGAAGAGAGAGGCCGAAATACGTGAGTGCGAAGAGCTTGAAATGCTGGCCGACAGGAGGAATGCCCGAAAATTTTACCAGAGAGTTAG
>NW_016159789.1:19199-28906 GCF_001687245.7 Rhagoletis zephyria | reverse complement strand
ATCAGGTGGAGAAGGACTTGGCTTCACTTGGCGTTTCCAATTGGCGTCAGTTGGCACAGAGGAGAAACGACTGGCGTGCTTTGCTGAACTCGGCCAAAATCGCTTAGGCGGTTACAGCGCCAAAAAAGAAGAAGAAGAAGATCCCACCGCTGAAACCGGGGAAACCAGCCAACAAAGGAGAGTCATATCGTCCGATAACTCTCCTTTATTGAAGACACCTGACCTCAACGAATCATCAGCATGGTTTCCGTAAAGTGCACAGCACAACAACAACATTTGAGTAGTCCACTTGCAAAGTGCTCTATGTAACTTTTTTTTCGATTTTTAGTTTTTGGTGGTTACGTACTAGTATTTAAAGTAGTTTCATGTCCACTAACAATACTGTGCAAAATCCTTATATATTCTGAAATAAATAGCATCAAATGTTAGCTACTCTAGCAAAAGTCGCTACAATACTTACTGTATGTATGCTACGATATTTATTGTACGTATTTATGCAAGTTAAAAAGTCTCCATCTTCTGATGAACTTAGATGACTGCAAGAAAACGTAGTTTCGGTGCCTAGTGGAAGACGTCGTAAAAAAAACGCGAAAAACTATAAAAAGCTAGCTATTTAAAAGCTACTGTTTCAAAACTCGCTATATTAATTTTGTAGATATAAAATTTGCAAAAACTACCATACTGCGATTTTGTTTTTTAATGTTATTAGGCTCTTACTTAGATTTTAATTGTTTTTATAGATTTTTTTTAATTTATGGCTTACTATTATAAAATTACATAACGCTGTGGACTACTCATTTAACGCCATAAACGCCCAGGTAACTCGTGGCCCTAACCGTAACCGTCCCTGTGAGAGAACAGTTCTAGTAGCGTTGGATCTGTCAAAGGCGTTTGACACCGTCAGTCACTCCACGCTACTAGAAGACATAGAGGCCTCCTCGGTTTGCTCGATAATGCCGTCTGGGAATGAAATTGATGACTTGTGCTCGAAAGTAAACGGTTACCTCTCCGCGCTTTCTCTCTTCTTCACTGCAAGGGGCCTAACCCTCTTTCGTTCGTTGAGGTTGACGACAACGGTTGAGGGACTAGCAGATCTGAGCGGGAATGTTTTAGCCGCCAAAAAAACAACAACAACAATTCACTAAAGTATGTCAAACTGAAGTACATTTATCATAGAGCCTGACCTTAGCCAACTAATGTCGTGTCTAGCGTCTGCTTTTTTAGATGCTCAAAAGTATTCTCATTTTCTCGTCTACACCCGTTATCTATTTTTTTAATACATATCTAACTTCAGATCCAGGGGCAAATATTACATTTGAAATGGCGCGGAAATGCAAAAGGTCAGACCGTATTTCAATAACATTACTGCAAACCATCGTTTATCATTTTGTAACCGTACGCATGCTCTTTTATTCCCATATTAAATTGAAACTATTTTTGATTGTTATTTTCTAATCTTTGCAGAATTGTATAAAGAAAAAACAGAACCGGTGAGAAAGAAGACATTGAATGACAAAGATAGACAAATTGTAGAATTAACTGATGAGGACTCATGTCAATCTTCTCGTTCGTCGTTGCTTTCAATGTCGTCGAGTAAACCAACATCTCATAGAAGACTACGCAAAAGAAGTCGCCAGCAAGAAAAAAGTAACAGTAATACTGATCGCTGTAGCGCAGAGTTCGAAAGCAACGTTTTAGTAGAAGACAATAGTTTGTCCGATTTAACAGCATCCGCTAAATCCAACCGTAATGGGCCGTCTGAAAACACGATAAAAAATTTGGAGGATGAAACGAAATCACTAGACATTCAAAAGAATCACAATACTAACGACTTAGTTATCAGCGATGATGCAGAACCGTCGGGATCATCCATTTCTGGCTATACAGGCGCAGATGAGCCTGCCACAGATATCAGTTCGGTTGCGACAGAGTGCTCAGCCGAACTCTCCCTAAATATGCAACCTTCGTCTTCACTTTCGCATTCGCGAATAGATTTTTTTAGAGATGTGGTGCGAAGCATGAATAGCTTGGTGAATAAGAAGATGCANCACAGAGTGCTCAGCCGAACTCTCCCTAAATATGCAACCTTCGTCTTCACTTTCGCATTCGCGAATAGATTTCTTTAGAGATGTGGTGCGAAGCATGAATAGCTTGGTGAATAAGAAGATGCAGGATATTGGCTTAGCATTGAAGCGTGAGAGCAAGGTTATTCCTGCCCCTAATAATGAAATATTGTGCATCATCAAATGGTCCAACTTTTTGGATGCCTTTAATGAAGGTTTTGTTTTCATATGGCAAGTAAAGCTACGAGATGACCAAACATTCTTCGCGGCAACTATCAGCAACATGATGCCTATGGTACTGGACGCTGTGGGTGTCATAAATATTGCAGCATTGCCAATACCGCAGCTACCTTTGCTGGGTCGCATGCTGCTACAACGTTGCCGCAGTAATCAAACTCGTGATTTGGCGATTGTAATGCAGGGTCGGGCGAAGTACTGGCTTGTTAAGGGTTTCTTGCGTGCTGATAAGTCTAGCGCTTGTGCCAAGCCAACGCCAAAATCTCACCCTTTGCTTACGCGTAAAATCAATGTACTATCCAGTTTGTTGGCCAAACAGCATATTCGTGAACTTAATAAAAAAGTCGTACAAAAACAGAACGAGCAGCTGCGAGAAACGCCAGATGCAGAAAAAAGCAATTCAACCGTTTCAGCCCAAAACAGCAGCAAAGTGCAACCATCTCTTCCATCGCCAGTTCTTCGCGAACAAAAAGTATCTGCAAATATTAGTAATAACAACAGTAAAAGCACTTGCGATATGCTTAACGCAAAACAAGGATCAAGTGGAAGAAAAACGCAACAGCAAAATAAACTCCAGCCACCGATAGTGCGCTGCCCTGTGCCGCCTAGTACAATAAGCAGCAGTACATTGACTACAATTGATAAATCAAAATCGTATACTGGGTTATCGAAGTTGCAGGAACTAATTGGAAGTAGTCACTATACGGAAATGAAGACAAACATTACTTTTCGGAACCTTACTTCGCTTGATATTAATGATCTGGATGGGCTAGACGTGACATCTGAGCCACATCGTTGGCTTGTACTTGATCTTTATAAAGACTTTTCGCATATATATGTTCCAGACTTTCAAGAACTAGTGTCTCTCGATCGCATTCAGAAAGTGATGACCTTCAGTAGACAAAAGCAAAAGATTGTCAAATTGCAATTCTTCCAAAACGCCGCCTATGATGCGTTCGTAACTCCGACTTCTCAACGTAAAATTTATTTTGGTCCTTTAAAACTTAATACGCCCCCACCATTGTTGATTTTGTTACAAAGCGTCGACGGAAAGATGGTGTTGCGAGAATCATATCAACAAATGCACAATATACAAGCGGATTCAAACGACAGTACCTCAGCTTTTTGGTTAATCCGGAAGAATGGCCAGGTAAATACTTTAAGATTTTAAGCATGGTTAAAATGTTGGCTCCGTTTTTAGAAAGTTGTGTGATTCTTTTAAAAAATTTAGACACAGTTGAAATCTGGCGGGTATTAAATAAAAAAAAACCAATTTAAATTTGAAACTTTTTTAGAACCTTCTTTTATTTCTATTTAAATNCTTCTTTTAAAAAATTTCCCACTATTAATAGACACATGCAGCTCAATTGTGAACTTAAACTTTCTCTATTTTCTGTATTTTTTTATTGTTAGATTAATTATATAATTAATATTAATATTAATTAGATTATCAAATTGATATATACATACTTTATTAGTTCAGATTTGATTGGATCGTAAATAAGATCTGCTTCAGTTGAAATCTGGCGGGTATTAAAAAAAAAAAAACAATTTAAATTTGAAACTTTTTTAGAACCTTCTTTTATTTCTATTTAAATGAAAGATTTACTATTAGAATTAATTTCCACGCCAAAATACCCGTACTTTAGAGATTACACCCGCCATTAATACTTGGACATCCCTTTCGTCGATCGATTGAGCCTGTTTTCGCCACATTCTGCGGAACTGCGTTATTCTTGAAGCCGTGCATTTTGTTTTTTTTTTTTAAATTTTGATTTCATATGGGCCCAATAACGCTCGATCGTTTGCAGCTCTGGGCAATTCGGAGGATTTAGTACAATGGTGATTTCATTTTGTGTATAAAACTCTTGAGCTTTTTTGCACAATGGCTTGTTGCCAAATCAGGCCAAAACAATACAGGTTCTCAGAACAACACTCCAGGTGCAACAAAATGTTCAGAAAGATTCGGACTCCTTTTCAAAGTCCTTAGAACATNTATTTTGTTTTTTTTTTTAATTTTGATTTCATATGGGCCCAATAACGCTCGATCGTTTGCAGCTCTGGGCAATTCGGAGGATTTAGTACAATGGTGATTTCATTTTGTGTATAAAACTCTTGAGCTTTTTTGCACAATGGCTTGTTGCCAAATCAGGCCAAAACAATACAGGTTCTCAGAACAACACTCCAGGTGCAACAAAATGTTCAGAAAGATTCGGACTCCTTTTCAAAGTCCTTAGAACATCCTTCTACACTATTTTATTTATAGTGCCTGATTTTCCGCCAGATTCTTTCTCTCAATGCTGCAATTTTTCTTGATATTTTACAATGCATTTTGTACCGTCGACCTTCCAATTTTCAGCAATTTTACTAACCGACATTAGGAGATGTGTAGATTTTGTACGCATATGAAAATTAACTGTAATAAAAAACAACGATTGTAAAATCAGCACACTAAATAAACGGCTGATCGAGTAGTCGATAACAAAGTTGTGCTATGTAGAGTACTGCCAGATTTCAAATGAAGCAGATCTTATATAATNACGCATATGAAAATTAACTGTATTAAAAAACAACGATTGTAAAATCAGCACACTAAATAAACGGCTGATCGAGTAGTCGATAACAAAGTTGTGCTATGTAGAGTACTGCCAGATTTCAAATGAAGCAGATCTTATATAATTATCGCTTATTTACTAAAAGACTGGCACAACTGAAAAAACTAAATTTTTTAATTAATCATACACCCTTATTCTAGAACCCGCATTTTCGTAACTCGTAATTTGNTACGCATATGAAAATTAACTGTAATAAAAAACAACGATTGTAAAATCAGCACACTAAATAAACGGCTGATCGAGTAGTCGATAACAAAGTTGTGCTATGTAGAGTACTGCCAGATTTCAAATGAAGCAGATCTTATATAATTATCGCTTATTTACTAAAAGACTGGCACAACTGAAAAAACTAAATTTTTTAATTAATCATACACCCTTATTCTAGAACCCGCATTTTCGTAACTCGTAATTTGTAGCTATGCTACGAAAAAACGAAAAACAGACATGCTGCAACGATTGCGGAAATCTGTGCAGCATTGGCAGCTATTAGTTGTTTTTCGAGGAAAGCTGTATAAAGGAAAACAAAGGGGAACGGAATTAGAAAAACGCTCTACAAGTGCTTATTTATAGTAAAATTTTTTGGATTTACATATTTTGAAGGAAAAGATGGATTCCATTGCACTTGCAATTCTAGCAGCAGAGTAAGAGCGCGCTATGGAAANCGAAAAACCGACATGCTGCAACGATTGCGGAAATCTGTGCAGCATTGGCAGCTATTAGTGGTTTTTCGAGGAAAGCTGTATAAAGGAAAACAAAGGGGAACGGAATTAGAAAAACGCTCTACAAGTGCTTATTTATAGTAAAAGTTTTTGGATTTACATATTTTGAAGGAAAAGATGGATTCCATTGCACTTGCAATTCTAGCAGCAGAGTAAGAGCGCGCTATGGAAATGATTTCACAAAGGTATGCGGAGCTGTTAGGCATAGTAACCATGCACGCATCTGTCAGTTTCTGTTTGACTTGTTGAACCACAAGCCATAACTCGTCCTATGCCTGAAGAACTGGTATTCAATCGAGTTAATACAATACCAGCTTCTTCCAAGCCATTGAAAACATGTCGTCAAGTTCCACTAACGGCAGCCCTAAGAAGCATGCAGCCTCAATNTTTGTTGAACCACAAGCCATAACTCGTCCTATGCCTGAAGAACTGGTATTCAATCGAGTTAATACAATAACAGCTTCTTCCAAGCCATTGAAAACATGTCGTCAAGTTCCACTAACGGCAGCCCTAAGAGGCGTGCAGCCTCAATAGGGTCGGTCCACAGGGACAAAGGCGTTAGGGTTGTTGGGTTTTCCAGGCGTACGAAGAGATGTTTCGAGTCATGAGATGTCTCCGCATGCCGGACACTCATTTGATACATCTGCGTTTATTCTGCTCAGGTATGAGTTTAACCTGCTACAGTAGCCAGAGCGAAGTTGGGCTTTTGTATTTCTTGTGTCCCGAGATGAAACTCCGTCTCGTCAATGTCCGGTGGTTGTGCATTCACAGGTCTGGAGTCTACATAACTCGAGACTGACTCCCTGTGAATGCCGTTCAGGGCCTGTCGATATGCTGACGGGTCCAGAGGTTATTTAATGAACCTCTGGACTTCGTCCGTCGTGGGCCCATTTGGGTGACCACGTCTATGGCTCCCAACAAGGAACTGCTTGCCGAGCATTGTATTATGCTCCTTGATCGGGAGCAATTTCGCCTCGTCGTGTAGGTGGTGTTCAGGCGACATCAGAAGGCATCCAGTCGCTGTCCGTAGTGCGGTGTTCTTCGTCGTCTGCAGCTTGATCCACTGCGTCCTAAAAGTCCCCGGCGACCACACTGGTGCTGCGTAATTTAAAACCGGCCGGCCTATTGCCTTGTATGTTTCCAATAACGTTTCTTTGTCTTTGCCCCAAGTACTGCCGGCTAGCGACATGAGGACCGTTGCGGCTCTGTACTTTGTTGTTGTTGTTGTAGCGGCTACAACAACCCCGCCCAGGTCGGTTGATATCTCAGTCGTTGTCGTCGAGTTCCAGTAACGGCAGCCCCAAAAAGCGTGCATCCTCTATGGGGTCGGTCCACAGGGACGACGCCATGAGGGTTGTGGGGTTTTCCGGGCGTGCGAGGGGTCCCTCCGCATGCCGGACATTCGTTCGGCACATCCGCGTTTAGCCTGCTGCAGTAGCCAGAGCGAAGTTGTGGGAATGTTTTTCTGGTCTCCCGAGGCAGATGGAGCTCCGTCGCGTCGATGTCCGGTATTTGTGTGCCTAGAACGGCATTCACAGGTCTAGAGTCTACATAACTCGATACTGAGTCCCTGTGAATGCCGTTCAGGACCTGTCTGTAAGCTGACGGGTCCAGAGGCTGCTTAATGAATCTCTGGACTTCGTCCGTCAGTTCATATAGATACCTCCTGACGTGCCTTGGCGAGGGCTCCTCTGCAAGCAGCTGTCTATTTGGGTGGCCACATCTGTGGCTCCCAACCAGAAACTGCTTGCAGAGCATCGGGTTGTGCTCCCTAATTGGGAGCATTTTCGCCTCATCGTGGAGGCGGGGTTCTGGTGACATCAGGAGGCATCCGGTCGCTGTCCTAAGTGCTGGGTTTTGTACTGTCTGTAGCTTCATCCACTGCGTCCTACTAGTCCCCCGGCGACCACACTGGTGCTGCGTAGTTTAAAACCGGCCGGCCTATTGCCTTGTATGTTGCCAGCAACGTTTCTTTGTCTTTGCCCTAAGCACTGCCGGCTAGCGACTTGAGGACCTTGTTGCGGCTCTGTACTTTATTGACAATAGCGGTTGCGTGCGCAGAGAAGGAGAGCAGGCTGTCGAATGTTACTCCGAGTATTTTGGGATTATTGACCGTCGGAATTGGTGTGTCGTCGACGTGAATTCCCAGCGGTAGCCTGACCTCCTTCGTCCAGGTTGTGAACAGGGTCGCAGAGGATTTCGTAGGGGAGAGGGCTAGACACTTTGCAGTGAAGAAGCGAGAAAGTTCGGAGAGATACCCGTTTACTTTCGAACACAGGTCATCAATTCCATTCCCAGTCGCCATGATCGAGCAATCGTCGGCGTAAGAGACAATCGAGACTCCCTCTGGTGGTTGAGGGAGCTTTGAAATGTAAAAGTTAAANTCCGGTGGGGAAACACTTTGTGGTGTGCCTCTACTTCTTGAAAAATCATCTGTTTCTCGATTTCAGAAGTGGTTTTATTGAACTTTGTTACAAGACTTATTTTCTTTGTGGCCGTATCGTTCACAAAATTTGTTTTCTCTATTGCTTCAGTGCGAATATAATTTTCGTTGTGTATCCAGCGACTGGGGTCAAATTTAAAAAGAACGTTTGTAACCGTCTGCTTTTGATGCGTCAACACACAATATCTTAAAATACTTTAAATTGTACGTAGTTTAATGCATGATAAAAAACTAGCAAGGTAAACCTTTCTCTCAATTCGTCGGCCATGATTTTTTTTTGAAGTTTGCCAACATTTTAAAATCATATAAAACTGAGAGTAAAAAAAGGAATTGTTCAAAGTTGTTGTTTTAGATTGAAAATGAAAATGTATGTGTGAGTTTGTGTGTAAAATTTTAAAATTAAATTGCTTGCAAACGTCAAGAATTTGAAAAATTCCTCTCAGCGGTTCTACCTTCTTATTTTTTTATCATGGTTTAATGTATTTAGTTTTTAAAAAGCAAAAAACACAAAACGGTAACGAAAACCTCAAAGTCTATGCCAAGTTGAATAAGGAATAAAAGCGAATGGGTCTATTAGGAAACGAGGACAAATCGAAGTATCACCTGTCATCATACAAATAGTCAGCGCATTCCCGCCTTGGCATCCACGACACTGTTGACAGGTTTAAATTCGAGAACGTGGTTTTTTTATAATTTTTTTTTTTGTCGATGGTATTGCGGATTTGTTTTCATATAAAAATAGATTTTGAACGAAAATGCGCAACACCTTCCACAAAAAAAAAATTCTTAAAAATCAACGGTAACTTTTAGCGACTTGAAACTTATTAGACTAGAATTGAATGAGCTACAAAACTGTATACCCGAAAATGTTCTAAAGATTCTGATACAAAATTTGGATATTTGATGACAATTTTTTTAGGTGTAATTGTTTTTTTTTGTGATTGTGTAAGCTTTGAAACTTTAATTTATGTGATTTTTGTTATAGACTGAATTATATTTTAAACGAAAATTATTAAAAATAAATAAATAAACATAAGTTGCAAACACGCCATTGAGGAACAAAAAGAGACTTAAACCAGACCATTGCATCTTTTAACACTAGAGTACACGCGCGGCCTACTATAGTAGACCACGCTAACACTTTTGTTGATAACTTGACAGCTTTGTATGTTAGAGCGGTGTGGTTCCAGGAAAGCCGTCTGCTTTAAATTTGTCTACGGGTGAGCATTGGCTTGACTGTAGGGTTGCCAGATTTTTAATGCGCGAAATCAGTAGTTAATACCATGTCCCCACCGAAGCTAACCACGTAGTTATGGCTATTGAGTTGGTTATCCCGATAACCCACTTGATTTAGCGTAGTTTCGCCATATAAAAATGACAGCACTTAACCATTTCACTGAGATGGTTAAAAGCTAACCAACTCGAAACCACGTCGAAAGTCTGATACAACCCTGTGTTTGCCCGCCATCTGTGGGTCATTAGCGTTAAAATGTGAAGAATTCGTTCCCTACTAGTGTTTGGACTCCACTAAGATCAATTAGATTTACTCCGATTTTTGAAAAAATTTGAAATCTACTCCTCTACTCCGCTTGACTTCAAATCTATTCCGTTTTTTTCATTCATGCTATGC
>NW_016159789.1:0-19174 GCF_001687245.7 Rhagoletis zephyria | reverse complement strand
GCCTCTTGGTGCCGTTTTTTGAGTGTTCACCACCGGTTTCAGTTAAAAAATTGAAAGTTAGCCAAATCTCACTGTTAAAAAGTAACTCTTTCATAGCAATGCGTCAATAAAGTAACATCGTTATTCTTTGATGTATGGCTGCACAAATTGGCGGATGCAGAACTTTACTTAAGTTGTTAAAAAATATATGAGGAATGAAATTTATATAAAGTAGAAAAGGTTTGCTTTTTAAAAAATTAAGTGTTAGATACGTTCTACTATATTTAAAATGCTAAAAATTACCTAAATATGTAATATATTATCCTTATATTGCCTCGCGTTCTTATTTTGCATGAGTAGAAAATATTTTAGTCAAACAGTTAATGTCAGAAACAAAAATAAAAAATTCAATCTAGTACGGAAAATTGGTTTTTGCTCCGATTTTTGCAGTAATTTAGTCCTGAATCGATTTTTGCGCCGAACACTGTTCTTTACATTTGTACTGTTTTATAAACCTCAAACCGCAGTGTGGACAGCAATAGTTAGTGATGTGGTTAAGTTCGATTTGAGATGGTTAACTTTTTGGTGGGGACATGGTATTAGACTTTTCATGCTAAAAAAATCAGTACTTTTCAGTACACTTTACTCTCTGTACTTTGTTGTTGTTGTTGTAGCGGCTACAACAACCCATTTTAATATTACTTTTAATTTGAAGTGCACTTTCAAAAATTTTAATTGGAAGGCAGTTTCTCTCTTTGCGCCAGGAAACAAACTTTATACTTAACCCTTTCTTGCATTTGTACAATATAGTGTACATTTAATTTTTTATAACATTGGAAGCGTGCTACTAAAAATCTTATTAATATTTTTGAAAACAAATTAAACTTTATGAAGTTGTGGAATGTCCCGAATTTAATTTAAAAAATGGACCATTTTATAAAATTCCAGTGACACGCAACGTGTGACAATTTACTGTACAAAAAATACGTGAAAGACAAGTAAAATCGCTAATAAATGCACATAGTATGGAAATATAAAAGGTATTTCATCATATAAAAATGCTAAAATTAAACTATCATGATTTCAAATATTTTTCCCGAGTGGTCAAAAAAATTTACAATATATTGTACATTTGCACTGAAAGGCTGTAAGTGTCTTGTACAATATATTGTACAAACGTCCACAATGGTTGCAGTTGAACAGGCAATTAGGGTGGTTTCTGAAGAGCTTGAGCGCTGTTGTTGCAGTAAAGGGTAGATTTTTGATTTCTTGATCTACTGAAGCAGAAAAACCGGGAGGGTTTTTTAAAACGGGTCATTTGTATTTTATATTGTAATTGTATCTGAAAATTTTCAAAATTTCTTTATATAATTCTCTTCCCATGTAGAAAATTTACAATTTTTTAATGCAAATCTTAACTAAAGGTACTTAAAAAAGATATAAAATATTCATTCCAACATATCTGCAGTAAAATCAATTATTTTGTATATAAATAAGTTTATTTTCAATGGAATAAAAGTTTTATTCCGTCAAATTTAGTGAAATATTTATTGAGTTTTTTTGAGTGCTTTTACTCCTTTGCGGACTTTTCTACAATATATTGCACAAATTTGAGGTAGCCCTAAAGCTACTGTAATGTTACCTACCCACTTGTATACTAATTATTTATTTAAGTTTATATGTCATTTTTAGATATAAGATACACTAAACACTCTGTACCGAAGAAGCAGCCATTTTAGCCTTCTTCTTCCGGTGACAGCGAAAACAAAGAGGCGTGACAGAAATATAGTAAGGAAATAAGTCGAAGAATATAAAAATTAATCTTTTTTAATTCTAAAGACTGCGTTACACTACCCAAAACAACTTTTGAATATTTTTTCTTTACTTTTGGTATTAGGAGGTTCATGAACCTTGTAATTAAGAGGAAAAATTTTTATATTCATCAGGGACGAATTTGACCGGAAAGGGTTAAGATCCTCTCAGTTGCTCCGTTTGAGTGTGGTATTGGAAAAAAACAAAGGTACATATTTTTTCACACTGTACCACTTTACCATTTAAGTACTTTATCTATATTTCCTCATCGAAAGACTAGGAATTCGCTGAAAATAGTATCTAACTCTATGTCTTGTACGCAAAACTCTTTCACAAGTAAATTGAGAAAAAAATAATTATAAAGCTGAACTTACATGAGGCGTTTTTCTAGGCGATTCAACATTGCTCAAGAAAAATCGCTTGTGTAAATGATGATTCAAAAATTGTTTGCCTCAAAGAAGACAGCAAGTCAACTTTTGCAGACGATTATCGCCTGTCAAAAAATTGTCTCATCTAAACGCAGCTTAAGTTATAGGCAAAAACCATTCGAGTATTCAAATTTGCTGTTACCAAACTGCAAGATATTTTCGAGATAACTAACAACACTCGACAAAAACGTCAGCCTTCTTTTTAAATAATTTAAGCTCCGTCATATTATCGCAACTGGTACGTAACGACCCGGCGATATGCCCATAAAATTTGATATTTTTGTTGTATTAATTTCTTGGGCATATCAAACATTGTTGGAAACATGTCAACTATAATAAAATTATTTTCTTCTTACTTTTTACAGTACCAGTTTAAGGAAGTTCCAACGTTATGTAAAAACCTTAGGAAAATCGTAAAGTATTTTGTTTGAATTAAAAATTCAGTACAAATCAGGACATTAGCGTACTGATGGAAGAAATGAATAAAATCAGTACAAGAGTTGAAAAATCAGTACTGCACTGATAAAATCAGTACGTCTGGCAACCGTAGCTTGACTTCCACGCGTACGCACTTTTTCGTGGATTGACGCGAAAATCGCGGGCCTACCATAGTAGTCCGCGCATGTATTGATGTACTGAACCTGTAATTTGGTTACTATGCATATGCGGTGCATCAGGGTTCTTAGAAACTGTCGCCGATGGTTACTTAAAATATTTTTCGATTTGATGAACATTACTGCAATCAACGCTCTCATGATCAACCAAATGAATGTGAATCATGAAGAAATTTTAACGGGTAACTTTTTACATGAGTAGTACCTTGATTTATTGAAACCAACTTTGAATCGCCGTACATCCATTGAAACACTTCTCTAACAACTAAAATTTGAAATAAGGACGCATCTCAAGAAGTACAGCACGATGTACATAATACCAAATTTTTGTTTGTCGGTTCATTTACATATTGTACCAGAGCTTCTATGTCCATCCAAAAAAACGGGGTGCAAGACTTGTAAAAAATGGTTTTTATCTAATCACAAGACTGCGGTGGGCACTCAATGTTACGAAAACTGATCGTTTTTTAAGTAATATTGCTTTTAAAAGAAAATTTAAGACACTGATCTAAGAAGTAAAATTATTCTTATATTTCCTATTACATAATTAAACTATTTTTTATTTAAAATTCCTACTTCCTATGAAAAAATTTAAGTTTGATATCGCAAGCGTAATAGATAAGTAGATGGGTTAACTATGTGTTTCATTTAAATGTTATCTAAAAAAACATTTTTTTTACATTCTAAAATGGTCTATTATAGCAGTCCACGCGTGCAGAGGTGTAAAAAAGAGCGCGTGAACTCTACTGTTAAGGTTTTTAGGGTCCTACATATAAAAAAAACTTTAATAATATAAAATTGTTAAATAACCAATTGGGTATTATTATTGGTAGTGTCCTGAAGAGAAACGAAGTTTCCCGATCGAAAATTATTGATTTTTAAGAGTTCTATACCATTTCTACGAAAACTAGTATTTTTTTTTTCATATGAAATACATGGACAACATGGAGCGCTTTGAGCGAGCTCTTAATATTTCTTGATTTCTGTGTGGTAAAGGTTTTATAGATATAGAACAAACCTAGGGGGTGAGAACATTAAAATTCCCGCTTTGCTTTTTTACATGCATTTTTGGACAACCCTAGTGTACATACGTACAGCGCTTTAATGGAGGCCTTGCTAATTGGATAATTTTTTACTTTCTTCAATTTTCCAGGTTCATCCTGAGTTGGAATTGCCTGGCAACACCGAAGGAGTCATTCCGGTTGAAGAGGAGCCAATCGGCGAGATACATCCGTCAAAAGCCAAACAACAGTCCAATTTTTCAGAATCTGATGATGATTGCATGATTGTAGAGAAAGAGGAATCTTTGGTGCCATTTTCACCAATTGTGCCACTGTCGCAACCAAATATTACATTGAAGTCTTTATCGGACTTACAAACAGAGTCCAATCAGCCTGCATTGGCACGTCAGCTAACCAACTTCACTATTCAGAAGAGCGCTAATTCCAATCGGTTGCAAATAACAAATAATGGAACCACGGCCGAAGCGCCAACCTCGCTGTTTCAAAATTTACCGAATACCACTGAAGGGGATGTAATACCCCCAACGCAAATCCCAATAATACCAATGAAATTGCCCCTGAACACTCAATTTGTGCCGCTATCAGGCGCTGCTCCTTCACAACAAATAGTTCCAATGCTAGACGAACAGCCCGCCCCTATTTTATGTGGTCTTCCACCTAACGCTGTTATCACAGGTGTAACACCGGCGCCACAAGAAGCGCCATACGCCACGACAATATTTATTTCCAGTCTGTCCTCAACTGCGTCAACTGTTACTGGCAGCACACAGCTTCATGATAAACAAGTTACAGCCATTACACAGCCTAGCACTACTGTTTCCTCTGCCTCCGTTTTCTCTCATAACATTGCGAATACTAACAGCACTGCTATAACCGGTACATTTGGCACAACGTCTAATGTCAGGTTCCTTACTCCGGATGTAAGAGTTACTGCTACCGCAGATTCTCCTGCCACTGCTAATTCCTCCGCGTCTCCTACTTTGGCTACAATTTGCAATGTTAATCCCACCATATTTTCCAAACCAACGGCTCAGCAGCAGGGCAATGCATTGCTTGAGCATTCGAGCGGTTTGTCAACTCAGTCGACCATTACATCAAATGATCACTCCGTCACAGAGCAGCAGCAATTACCGACGGATGATAAAAATTCTACGAACACATCAACGGTCGCTTGGAAACGATTTATGTTGGATGAAAACTCTAAGTCATCGACTATTGGCTCTACAACAATTACGAAAATGGCTGAAAAAGTCGAGTCTCCAACTAGAATTGGAGTAGCTACTAAACCGCTAATAACGCCAACGAGTCTTGAAGAAAGTGAATTTGAGCCAGTTGCCTCGATCGTTTTTAAGCCGGAAGCAGTGTTAACTTCTAAAGAGGCTAAAAATTCATATCCTCTTATGACAAACATTGTACCAACACATGGTACGCTTAATTTAACAACAAATACAGCATCGGAAACTACAACCACAATTACTTCCACCACAAAAGCTGCGAGCTCGAAAGCAGTACCGCTTGCATTATCACAGCCTATACCCCTTAGAAAGGTCACGTCTTCTGTATCAAAAACAGCCCCGACTGGAACAAAGTCCGAGGTTACTTCTCATAAATTGTCTCCAGTGAAAGAACCACCTAAAGAGCGACATATCATGCCCAAAAAAAGTATTGCGAAATTTGCTCCGTTTTCGTATGGAACAAGTGCGAAGATAACCACAAATAATACTACTAAAATAAATTCCACAGATGCAATGTCAAAAACTCAAAATACAACGATCTCAATATCAAATAACTTTATCCAATCATTCGTTCAGCAGCTTAAAATTCCGTCACAACCGTTAAGGCCACTTACTGCACCATCTTTCGGAGCTCGCCTGTCGTTACCGTCTTCAACTCATATCAGCTCAACGACAGCAACCACCTCTCAAGTGATAAATGCCAATAGCGTGTCCACACCTAAGCCGCTAATAAGTGTTAGGCCTGCAGTTCCAATACCACAACGTATGGGCACTGGAAATTCTGCAACGCAACGCCGTAGCGACTCTGCACTTTTGGGGCCTAGCATCGTTAATATGAAAGGAGGTGCCGTAATGACGACGAGAACGGTACCAGCACAATACACTGTTTCGCAAAACATCCCATCAACCACAAGTACAACTTTGATATCTCGTCCAGCTACAGCTACAATTGTGACGCCAAAGCCTAGAGCGACGGTTAACGCCAATACAACATTCAAATCGGGAGCATGTAAAGCAGACGAACAGTACGGTATATTTTGTTCTGGCTCAATCGATAGTTCGCCCAGATTTTGGGCAAAACGCGTAAAAAATTCTTACATTATTAAGGTCCCTGGCTTAAGCACTGTTGTGCATCGTACCGACTTGGAAAGCGTTAACACATATCTGAATCAGTGAGTAAAGTAGTCGTACTTTTATGTCGGTACTTAGATAAAATAGAGTACGTGAATGTTGGTTTAAAAAACCCATTTTCTGTTTTATTTTTAAAGGCACCTTATGAGGCAGAGCCCTGCTATGAAATCAAAGCTTCCGGTTAAGTGGAAGTTTGTGCCATCAGATCAGTTGAATCTACCAATTAAAATGTTGACTTCTAATAGGGATGGCAGCACTGTAAGTATAAAAGAAAAAAGTGTGCAATTCTGTATGTAAATAATGAAATAGCCCACTAATTTAAATTTTTTTAGACTGAGAAATTTCTTGTGCGACGAGTAAAAGCGGCAGAAAATGATTCATCTGCAACGAAAGGTGTATCTTCAAGCCCTGTTTATAATTTTTTGAAGGACGTTGCGAAAGTTCCTGCTTCCACGCCGGACACAAAATGTACCGAACCAATTTTAATCGAAGACTAAATATAATAAATAAATAAAGGTCTCGTTTTGTATCGAAATATGTAGTTAACCAATATTTTATATGTATTTATATGGCTCTTCAATAAGAATATCTACTTTCGTTAATATCGAATGTAACCTTTTAACTTATTATTATAAATCCTAGGTTATGTGTTGTATATTCCGAAATAGTTGTAGTCGCCTTGTACTGTTAAGGTTTGTTAAACTTACTAAATTTTAAGGCACAGTGCTTTGTTAGTTATTCTTTTGTAATAATTTGTATGAGAAGCATTGATCCATGCGTATATGCCGTTTAAGCAGATATTTGTTTGCTTATTTACCTGCATATGAGTTTGCCGACATGGGTGTATAAGCAAAAAAGGAAGCGTAGCAAATAAAACACGAGTTATAAAAATTATCTGTAAAATAAAAGTAACATTTAATTCAACTTAAATTATCTTTTTTTATGCAATGTAAAGCATTTTGATTTTAATTTGATTGATTGGCGACCTTAGTAGCCTAGGCACGATTGAATCAGCTGTGTGCGTGACGTCATCTTGGTGCAATTGTTGGTTGTGAGCATACGAGAAAAACTAAATAACAATTTTAATATTTGTGCGGTTATATTTCTGCGTGGTTTTAAGCAATTATTGAGACATTACAAAGCAAAATGAAGTGCAGTGGCAAAGTGTAAGAAAAGCAAAGTGTAAGAAAGAAAAGTAAATAAAGTGTAATGGAAATGCACTTAAATATTCTACTACGTACTTGATTTACTCTTAGGTTAACATTATTATCATCGATAACAGTTAATCTTGAAGGGAATTCTTAACGCATAAACAGACGGCAGCGTTGATCCGGATCAGCTCAGGAATTAATTGCAGTTGATCCGGATTAAGTCCGAGTCAATGATGTGTTGAAAGTAAGTCGACCGTCCAACTTTAACTGTTAAGGCGGACTTCCATAGCATGCGTATCCGTATGCGTGCGTTGGACATTTACGCTTTGAATTCAAAATGCATACAACTTTCTTACATTTTCATGCGTTGCTTTGTAGGTTCTTCGTATTTGGCGCTGTAACCGCCCAAGCAATTTTGGTAGAGTTCAACAAAGCACGACAGTCGTTTCTCTTTTGTGCCAACTGACGCCAATTGGAAATGTCAAGTGAAGCCAAGTCCTTCTCCACCTGGTCTTTCCATCGCAGTGGAGTTGAATACTTTCAGAGCTGGAGCGTCGGTGTCCATTCGAACGACATGGCCAAGCCAGCGGGGCCGCTGTATTTTAATTCGCTGCACTATATCCATGTTGTTATGTAGGTGCTGCCATAAAAATTTGTGTATTCAATTTTTCTGTCACACGCACGTATATGTACGTATACGCATGCTATGGAGATCCGCCTTTATTCCTTATAGACAGAGTGACAAAGTGAAAAGCTAAGTCCAATTTCTACCCGATTCTATTTAGCGAAAACCAAAAAAGAATTTTTCGAGATGCTGTCGAGTATTTTATTTACGTATTTATTACGGTTGTATCACCTACGGCACCGGACATATCATTTGCAACAAAATTCAAAATGATATTTATATGCCACTTATTTTTATTTATTTATTTTTAAGAACTTTAATATAAAATAAATAAATAAATGAAATAAGTAAACGATGAAAATCGTCGAAAAATATGCAGTGCTGCCAAGTTTTTTCCGTATTAATACACTGGTCGAGTGGAAATTTTAGGCAATGACGTGAAATTTTCAATACGATTTGACTCTCGAAAAACGACTTGCTTTCGGCAATACTGATAGTTAGATCTATAACAGAAACCACAGAAATTTCATAAAAATTTGAAACTTATTCAGAATTTTTAGAAAATCTTCGAATATGCAAATTTCGTAGCCCGTTTAATTTTAGTTTAATAAAGTGTAAATTTCTAGTCACTAAAAATTGCAGTTGATTTTTTTGATTTGTTTTTTGTCGAGGGTACATCATGACGACGAATAACTGTTACCCCGGTTTTTTTTAGAAATAAAAGGGTCCTTTATGGATTTTGCGACAAAAGTATTTTATTGTTAATTTTCCACAGATTTTACTTTAGTTGTATTAATTAGTTTTTAATATTTAATCTTTATTTACATTTGCCAGCAGTTTAAGCCATGATAAAAACATTACAAGGTAAATTTCTCTCATTTCGTCGGCCATGATTTTTTTCTGACGTTTGCCAACATTTTAAAATCATATAAAATTGAAAATAAAAAAATTAAATTGTTCACAATTGTTGTTGTTTGAGATTGAAAATGAGAATGTGTGTGTGAGTTTGAGTTTTGATTTTAAAATTATATTGTTGGCAAACGTCAGACTGCCTCTCAATGGTTTTACCTTGTTATGTTTTTATCATGGTTTAAACTATGAGAGAAAAGTTTGTAATAAGAAATGCGAACACGAAATATATTTAAAGTTCTTATTACAAATTTTATTTTTCAATTAATTTTTTTTTCATTTTTTCATTTGACTACAAAAAGAATCCACAGAAAAGATTTTATAAAAATTTAAATAAAGAAATAAATTTCTTAACAAGTAATGTCCTACATACTTCCCCCTCCAGAGACTTTGCTAATGTTGAAGTCTCGATCTAAAGCGTACATGACGTGGAATGCGACTTCCAAAATTGGGGTATACTGTAACAGGAACTGAACGAGGGTCTTCACAAATATCAGTGTTGAACATAAATGCTGGCTTGAGTCGATCGATTGATATTGATTTGGTGGAATCATTTATTTTGATGTTGAAAACTTTGTCATTTCTGCTCAGAACCAGATAAGGACCATCATATGGTGGTTGAAGAGATTTTTTAATAGAATCCTGACGCACGTATACGTGAGTGCATGAAGCAAGATCTTTGTGGACGAAAACAGAACGATTTGATTTATGTTTAACTTCAATTGGACGCAACGAGTTCATTGAAGATTTCAGTTGCTTGACAAAGTCATCTGAAGGAGACAAATCACTAGTGTTATTAAAAAAATCACAAGGAAGCTTTAAAGAAGTTCCATAAACAAGTTCAGCAGGACTAGCGTTTACATCCTCACGTAAACTTGATCGAAGACCAAGCAGCACAATTGGTAACACTTCCATCCAGCTATTAGTATTGTGACACATCAAAGCAGTCTTCAGCGAACGATGCCACCGTTCAATCATGCCATTGGCACAAGGATGATATGGCGTAGTGCGTATTCGTTGAGATCCAAGAAGCTGTGCAAGTTCTTTAAATAAATTTGACTCAAATTGACGACCCTGATCCGTTGTAATCCTGGAAGAATATCCATCCGTGAAATAAAGCGGCCGCTACTGAGCGTGCACTTGCGTCTACTATAGGAAACGATTCTGGCCAGCGGGTGAATCGATCAATACAAGTTAAAATATACGAATACCCACGCGAGGAAGGCAATGGTCCGACTAGATCAATGTTAATGTGCGAGAAGCGTGAACTTGGAGAATCATAGCTACCTACAGCGCTGTGATTGTGTCGATAAATTTTTGAACGTTGACAAATGCTACAAGCTTTAGACCATATTTTAATGTCCCTTTTTAAATTTGGCCATACGAAACGTTGTAAAATCATTCGNCGTGATTGTGTCGATAAATTTTTGAACAAGCTTTAGACCATATTTTAATGTCCCTTTTTAAATTTGGCCATACGAAACGTTGTAAAATCATTCGAGTTGTTGAATTTGCTCCTGGATGAGACATATTGTGTACATTCTTAAAAATTTCTCCGCGAAAATAATTTGGAATAAAGGGTCTTGCAGTTGATGTGGAAATGTCACAAAATATGGGTCTCGATGTCGATGGAATTGTTAAAGATCTAAGAATTAAAGATGAAGAACTTGGATTTTTTATTAAAGCTTTTAATTAATTCTGCATCTCCTTGCGCTTTTGCCAATTCTTCTTAATCGATGAGGTTTGGCAAATCTATAGTTGAGATCCGAGAGAGTATCTGCCGTAACGTTTTTATTCCCTTTAATATGACGTATATCCGTGGAAAACTGTGACAGAAAGTCAAGTTGACGTAATTGACGAGGCGAAGCCTTTTCAGGTTTTTGTTTAAAAGCGAAAGTAAGAGGCTTATGATCCGTGTAGATTATAAAATTTCGACCTTCTAGCATGTATCGAAAATGCTTCACCGTAAGATATACCGCAAGTAGTTCTTTATCATAAGTACTATAGCGTTTTTGAGTATCATTCAGCTTCAAAGAATAGAATCCAAGTGGTTTCCAAACTTCACCAACTTTTTGTTGAAGAACCCCACCAATTGCTAAATCGGACGCATCGACCATAACGGATATCGGCCCCAATTCATTAGGATGAGCCAACAGTGTACATCGGGACAATTCGTTCTTACATTTTTGGAATGCAGATTGAGCTTCAGGTGCCCATTCGATTAGAGATATGTCGTTCTTCTTAATACCTTTCTGATAAATAAGAAGAGGGATTTGCATCTCCGCCGCGTTCGGTAAAACTCTTCGGTAAAAATTTAACATCGTAGTAAAACGTCGCATCTCCTTAACAGTTTTCGGTTGCGAGAAGTTTAAGATTGCATCGACTTTCTCAGGAATTGGTTGAAGAAATATTACTTTGTCTTGTCCAAAATGACATTTCGAAACATTAACAGTTAGAAAATATGTCTGTAAGCGATTAAATAATTGCTCAAGATCAATTAAATGCTGCTCTGGAGATTCGGATGCGATTAGAACATCGTCGAGTTAAGGGAAACAAAAGTCTAGCCCCCGAAGAACCTCATGCATAAACCGCTGAAACGTTTGAGCGGCGTTACATAAACCAAAGGTCATGAATTGAAATTCAGATAAACCGAATGGCGTAATAATTGCGGTTTTTTGAACATCGGCTGGAGCAACCGGAATTTGATTATAGGCACGAACTAAGTCGATAGTTGAAAAGATAGTTTTTCCTGAAAGCCCATAAGCAAAATCATAGATGTGCGGAATGGGATAACGGTCAGGAACAGTCTGTGCATTAAGACGACGATAATCCCCGCAAGGACGCCATTCACCATTTTTCTTTAAGACCATATGCAACGGACTGGACCAGGAGCTTTTCGATGGACGACAAAGTCCTTGATCCATCATAAACTGAAATCCTCGTTTTGCAATTTCGAGTTTATCAGGCGCTAAACGACGAGGTCTCGAAAATATCGCTGGACCTTTTGTTTCAATAACATGTTCAACGCTATGAGGGACTTTTTTCTGATGCGACGATGGGTTAGTTAACTCCGGATATCGAGATAAAAGTTTATGAAAAATCGTTGTACTAACAAGCGTCTTAACTGCTGGCAATTCATTTGCTGTGCGTAACTTACCAGCAGAACGTAGGCCTTATTCGGAATCTAGTAAACATCCTTCTTTTAAATCAACTAGTAGGCCAAAGTGTTTTAAAAAATCTGCGCCGATTATAGCGCTGTTAACATCAGCAATAATGAACTCCCAAGCAAACGAACGGCGTAGACTAAAAGTGAGAGCTATTAGTTGAGTGCGAAACGTGTTTATAGGTGTGCCATTAGCAGCAAACAGCTTGTATTTATCGGGGTTTTTGGATGATATTGCTGTTGACGGTAGTACTGACACATCTGCATCAGTGTCTATCAGGAAGTTTATGCGCATGAGCTTATCGAAGATATGTAGGCGATTGATTGCAGAGTTCCGGTCACTAGTTCCATCTAGTCACTAGGTCCGAGTTTATACGATTTTTGAGTATGAGGCCTTATGTTGGACAAAACGGGGAGGATAAGGGACTAAAAATTAAGAAAATTAGCCTATGGTTACAGAAGATATGGATAAAATTAAGTGACGAAGACCTGCGTGCCAAATGAACTTCTCTCTCAAAGTTTACACTGCTGGAAAATGTAAATAAGAATTAAAATTTGAAAACTAATTAATACAACAGAAGTAAAATCTGTGGAAAATTAACAATAAAATGGGCGTGGCAATTGCAGGACTAAAATTAGCAAAACGCAGATTTTATTGCGGATTTCGGCAGAATATCGCTTCGTTAACAATATTTGTTCCACAACTTTTTCAATCAAAGAATATTATAGAAATGGGCGTGGCTATATTAAGACCGAGTTCAAAAATTTAGACTTTATTGTGGATTTCGGCAGAATATCGCTTCGTTAACAATATTTGTTCCACAACTTTTTCAATCAAAGAATATTATAGAAATGGGCGTGGCTATATTAAGACCGAGTTCAAAAATTTAGACTTTATTGTGGATTTCGGCAGAATATCGCTTCGTTAACAATATTTGTTCCACAACTTTTTCAGTCCAAATAGATATTCTGGTGAAATCCACAATAAAGTCTAAATTTTTGAACTCGGTCTTAATATAGCCACGCCCATTTCTATAATATTCTTTGATTGAAAAAGTTGTGGAACAAATGTTAACGAAGCAATATTCTGCCGAAATCCGCAATAAAATGTGCGTTTTGCAAACTTTAGTCCTACAATGGTCACGCCCATTTTTAGGGGTTTGTCGCCTTAAGGAAAAATCTTGCCGTGCAAATATATCTGGATAGGTTTTCTATCGAAATCTGCAATAAAATAATAATTCTTGCAAAAACTCGATGTTTAACACCTTACTAAATATATCTCAACATAAGTTTTGGAAAACAAATTACAAAAAAATTTTGATTCTCACAAAATAAACCATCTCGTCATAAAGAAAAATATTTTAAAAATAGTTCTGGAAAAACTCCCATTTTTTTAAACCACGTTTTTTATAGAGAATTAAGCAAGGATTACGATGGTATAATTTTAAATCCCTAATTTACTGGTCTTCACTATGCTAATCAACTTCAAAAAGTTCAACTGTTAATAGCTAAGTTAGCTTTATAGGGCATTCGCACGAGGCGATTTTACAGGCAACAAAAGTTGAATGAGAAGTTGAAAGTGAAAAAGTTGCCATCCCTATTCAGACGAGGCGATTTTCGATTCAACACGAATTTTTATTTACATTATTTAAAATGAATTTAAATCGCAAAATTGTATCAATTGGCGTAAATTTGGTAAGCCAAGCGTTGGTAAAAGTGCTTTTTTACCAAGTTTTGCCAAGTTTTACCAAGCCACTCGCCAGAATACAATTTCAAAATGGTGGTATGTATACAGAATGTAAACAAACACAGGGTGACAAGGAAGAAAAGTTAAACGAGCTCAAAGTTGGCTGGCNAACGAAGCAATATTCTGCCGAAATCCGCAATAAAATGTGCGTTTTGCAAACTTTAGTCCTACAATGGTCACGCCCATTTTTAGGGGTTTGTCGCCTTAAGGAAAAATCTTGCCGTGCAAATATATCTGGATAGGTTTTCTATCGAAATCTGCAATAAAATAATAATTCTTGCAAAAACTCGATGTTTAACACCTTACTAAATATATCTCAACATAAGTTTTGGAAAACAAATTACAAAAAAATTTTGATTCTCACAAAATAAACCATCTCGTCATAAAGAAAAATATTTTAAAAATAGTTCTGGAAAAACTCCCATTTTTTTAAACCACGTTTTTTATAGAGAATTAAGCAAGGATTACGATGGTATAATTTTAAATCCCTAATTTACTGGTCTTCACTATGCTAATCAACTTCAAAAAGTTCAACTGTTAATAGCTAAGTTAGCTTTATAGGGCATTCGCACGAGGCGATTTTACAGGCAACAAAAGTTGAATGAGAAGTTGAAAGTGAAAAAGTTGCCATCCCTATTCAGACGAGGCGATTTTCGATTCAACACGAATTTTTATTTACATTATTTAAAATGAATTTAAATCGCAAAATTGTATCAATTGGCGTAAATTTGGTAAGCCAAGCGTTGGTAAAAGTGCTTTTTTACCAAGTTTTGCCAAGTTTTACCAAGCCACTCGCCAGAATACAATTTCAAAATGGTGGTATGTATACAGAATGTAAACAAACACAGGGTGACAAGGAAGAAAAGTTAAACGAGCTCAAAGTTGGCTGGCGTCCAACTTTGTTGAAAGGCCGTTCGGACGAGGCGATTTTTGCTTTCAACTAAAAGTTGCCTAAAAAATCGCCTAGTGCGAAAGCCCTATTAGGACAATCTTGACCTTTATATATAGAAATATTAAGCCCGTTTCTTCAGCTTTGAAACGACGTTAAGAGGAAGTCTCTACGATGGGCAGAACCCGAGATATAACAATTTGAAGGTGTATATGATTAGTCAGAATCACGAAAAAAATGCAAACTTTGACAGATCATATCTCCAAAGAAAAAGGCGAAAAAAAATCCTCGAACACGTGTTAGCTTATTTCATGTATAGAACCCATAAAACAAATTTTAAGCCAAATTTGGTGTCCGATATGAAAAAGAATGTCTCATATATAGCCACAGCAAACTTTTCACAACATGCGCAACAATTTTTATTCTAATATTTTCCGCCATTTTTTTATAAAAATATGATTCAATCTGCAACAAAAAACATAAAAATATAATTCTTAAGCTTTGTGCAAAACTCGCGAAAATTCGGCCAATTTTCATGCAAATTTTCACCTTTTTAATCAGATTTTTAGAATTCTGAGTATGCATATTTGTAGCCCAATCGATTTTACTGTAATGAAGTACAAGCTTTAAGTAGCTAGGAAATACCGTTGATTTTTGGGAATTTTTTTCCACGCAGTCTATTCCATACAAACATTTTTTTTCGAAAATACTTTATATGGAAAAAATGCAAAACACCTTCAACATAAAAATTCTCGAAACCCAATGCTATTTTTGACTAACTCCGAGCTTGCATTGCTTTTACTAGAATTTAATGGGTTGCATACTCAAAAAAATTCTAAAAAATCTGATTAAAAAGTTGAAAATTCGCATGAAAATTTTCTGAGTTTTCGCGTGTTTTGCACAAAGTTTAGGAATAATATTTTTATGTTTTTTTGTTGCAGAATGAACCATATTTTTATACAAAATTGGCGGAAAAATATTGGAATAAAAATTGTTGCATATATTGTGAAAAATTTGCTGTACCACTACTTTGTTCCGGCAGTATAAGTTCCCATTTTTTAAAATTTGGCGATCAAAATCTATTAGAAACTGCTAGCTCTATCTCGGAGAAAATTTTCATGTCGGACTGTATTAAGTATGTACATATATAAAACTGAAAGAATTTTCTCTAATCCGAAAAGTCTTAAAATACTGGGCCGATTTCAATTATTTTTATTTTATGTTAATATACAGTGACCCAACACATAGACAGGACGCGACATTTTAGCTTATTATTTTTTATGAAAGTATAGCTGATTACTTACAAACACCATTTATATCCAAATTTCATATTTTGAGCAAAAATTATGAAAATTCTGCATTTTTTTTTTTAATTTAAAATTTTAGTATAGTAAAGTGCAAATTTACGGTAGCTGGCACTTACCGTTGATTTTTGGCAATTTTCTGTTGACGGTTTTCCGCATTTTTTCCATATAATTTTAGAGCATTCTTTGTATGGAAAAAATTCGTACACCGTTATAAAAAAAAAATACAAAAATCAACGGTAAGTCCTAGCTACTTAAAATTTTTTACCATATCATACTAAATTTTAATGGACTACAAACCTGTATACATGCCATTTTGTAAAGATGCTGATTAAAAAGTTAAAAATTTTGGTGAAATTTTGGAAAATTTTCATAATTTTTGCACAAAGTCTGAAATTGAGACTTTATGGTGTTCGTTGAGTAATCAGCTATATTTTCATAAAAAATAATAAACATTAAATAAACTAAAAAAAAATAAAAGAAGGACGTAGCGGGGACTTTATACCATTTTTGTAATGAATGGCTTAAATTTAGGTGCGAAGTTTAATTCGCAACACTTAGAAAATAACGAATGAGAATAAAAGATCCCGAATTTCGATGTGAAGCAAAACTCTACAATACCTGTGAATAATTGTATCATGGTGCCAACATACTTTATTGTTGCTTATTATTGCTCTCATACAGGCATGTGAGAGAGTGAGTAGGACACTAAAAACAGGAGTTTCGAATATATGGACATCAAAATACAATTAAATACTTAAAAAAACTTAAAAAGGCTTGTTCGATATAAATTAATGGCGTTTTCTTTTCTCGAAGTAATGTTGGCCTGTTTTCTTCAGCCCTTTCACAGCTCGAGATCTAAAACTGTTCAGCTACAGAACTAAATTCATCAGCCGATTTTATGTCTTTACTTTAATGATTCATTTATTGAGAGAGGACAGTATCGATTTCTTAATGCTGAAAAGCGGATCTGATATATCAAACGTGCTGGAATGAGAGTTAAAATCCTGGCATAAGCAACGGAGTGGGTCGTGCAATTCAAAATTAGTTTTACAAGCTTTCAGAAATAGGGGGCAAAAGTGTCTATTCAAGTAATACAAACAGTGCAATGGGGTATAGTCGTTGTGCTGTGTATGCAGTTAGTCTGCGTTCAAACACGGAAACTCGAGTTTCTTATTATCGGCGATTTCTCTTTTGGTGTTGCCCTTTGCATTGACACACAGAAACTCTTTTGTATGCAATTGTTGTTGTCAGCTGTGAATCGCCAACTTAAATTACTCAGACGAACGAGAGCACAAAGCGTGTTTCCCAAGTACGGGCGACTCGGTACCCGTCCCCTTTCCTTGTCGCTCTCTCCCCTACAAGCTTCGAGTTTCCGCAACAATAGTTTTCGTGTCTGAACGTCGACTTACAGTTGCACGGCTATACTCAATCCCGACTCTTGCGTCCTCGTTCGCNAAGTACGGGCGACTCGGTACCCGTCCCCTTTCCTTGTCGCTCTCTCCCCTACAAGCTTCGAGTTTCCGCAACAATAGTTTTCGTGTCTGAACGTCGACTTACAGTTGCACGGCTATACTCAATCCCGACTCTTGCGTCCTCGTTCGCGCACTCTGGGCAACGTGAGCAACCCATGTGCGAGATGCACGAGCGAAGACTTGGGTCACGGCAGAAAGAGAGAGACTTCGGTGGGTCCACTCCGACTTATTCGGTTTAAGGGCTCACTGAAGTCTGCAGCGTCCGTTTACCAGTAGGTGCGGCTGCAAGCGGTTGTCTGTGTATTTGGTTGTGAAACCACCCCCGTCCCAGCAATGGGTTGTGCGCTGGGTTTGGGACCCGCCACGTAAAAACCCCTTCCAGTGAAGAAGCGAAACAATGCCTCGAATGAGACCCCGCCCCTTATTATGACGACCACGGCAAATGTTTAAAGGACTACCATTTGAGGGCATGCACCTGGAATGTCCGGACCCTTAATGAGGAAGGTGCCTCTGACCGGCTGGTTGATGTGGTGCGTAAGAACAAAAGCTCACACCGCCGCCAACCAAGAAATGCATTGGACGGGGCAAGGCAAGCAATGCCTGGAGCCTTGCGACGTATACTACAGCTGTCATGTAAAGGAGCGCAAATTCGGTGTTGGATTTGTGGTGGGAGAGAGACTCCGTCGCCGAGTACTGTCGCTCACCCCGGTGGACGAGCGTGCAGCCATAATCCGCATCAAAGCGAGATTGGCTGACTTCCAAAACGTCAATTGCTTTGCATACGTACAAAGTATAATGTTCCATAACGCCGAACTACAAAATATTGACAATGTATACTTTTCCAAAACGCATCCCAAAAGTTATCGAAACGCATCGCTAGAGAAATCAGCGCATCAAAAACAAAGTTGATGCTTTGGTTGTTATTGGTTACCATTTTTTTTTTTTTAGATTGGCGCTTACACATATGTTAGTGTTTGGCCGAGCTTCTCCTCCGATTTGTGGCGTGCGCCTTGATGTTGTCACACAGAGCGGAGGGACCTACAGTTTTACGCCGACTCCGAACGGCGATTGTATTTTTATGAGAAGCTGTTTTTCATGGCAGAAATACACTCGGAGGTTTGCCATTGCCTGCCGAGGGGCGACCGCTGTTAAGAAAAAAACCTTTTTCCTATATTTTTGCGATGTTGCTTTGACCAGGGTTTGAACCCAGGCGTTGCGGGGTGAAAGCGCGCACTGCTTACCACTACACCACAGCGGCCGACCGCTGGTTACCATTGGTGTTTTAAAAATGGAAAATTCAGAAAAATTGTTCGTTGCTATATTGAATATTTAAAATATGCAATGTATATGGGCAAATCTAAAAAACAGGTAATCTTGGTGTTGTTTAGCTTTATTTTCACTATTGGAAACTATATCAAGCTGGTTGCTTTTGCATATCATTCATTGACGTATACTTGAAGCCTCAAAAAAAATTTGGATCAATTTGCTGCATAACTTTTAAATTATAGGTGTTTAAATAAAAAATTATAATGAAAACAAGTGAATNGTATATGGGCAAATCTAAAAAACAGGTAATCTTGGTGTTGTTTAGCTTTATTTTCACTATTGGTAACTATATCAAGCTGGTTGCTTTTGCATATCATTCATTGACGTATACTTGAAGCCTCAAAAAAAATTTGGATCAATTTGC
>NW_016159788.1:74741-76904 GCF_001687245.7 Rhagoletis zephyria | reverse complement strand
CTCCACTTCTGCTTCGAAAGAACTTCAGCAGCCATGCTCATGGGGGCGTTTTGCGTTTCTAAAAGCCCTATGTGATGACCCCATGGGTTTTAACGTGAGGTCCGGAACTCACCATTTAGCAATTTAAACGATTGCCATAGGTTCCCTCGGATTGCACGTCCATCAAGCTTTGGCGTTGAAATATGAGGGTTGCAGTAATATAATATTTCTTGGATTTATTCCTGAACAGAAGACTCGAAACGAAACTAAATCCAAGTACGTGGACGCAAAGTAGTGTTCCTACTATTTTCACTTCCTTTGAAAATAAGAATATGTTTGTGCTTACACTTTTGCTAAGTGTTTGACCGAGCTTCTCTCCAATTTGCTGTGCGCGTCTTGATATTGTTACACAAATGGAGGAACCCATTGCCAATTTATGTAATTTTTTGTGGCATTGCTTTCACCAGGGATCCAGCCTTGGTCCTACGGAGTGGTAGGACGCACATCTGACCACTCAAATACAGTGTCCGTGAAAATGCTATAGGCCAATTATATCACAACAAATCCCAGGCATCAGATTAACCAACTTTCAATCCTTTGCATCCAAGGTGGCATGTTTCTCTTAGTCCTGAACTGTAGCCATGCAGATACTGTTTTGTCATGATCATCTAGCCGCTAATTGTCGAAGCTGTCAACAGCAGTATGAATGTCACTATCATTTTTAGCCCATCACCGGGAAACTCATCCGAATACCGATAGAATGGCTGAGTGACCAATTAAATTAGGTTTCCAAATGATTTCGCAGTTGAAAAAAAAACAAGGCAGGTCAGAATGCTGAAAAGGGCAATACCGGTCAATAGAGCAGCAGCAGCATGAATAGTCGCGTTCATCAAAAGTCTTCACATTGACAGTTAGCAGAGCACAGAAGGTTGCAAATGACAGCAACAACCACAAAGAAACCAAAGGCATGCACATTCAATAACCTAAAGTTACAGAATTTTCCACTTTCAAGCAAACCTAACTAATATTGTTTACGCCTCCACTTCAGCAACAGCTACAGCTACAGCTTCAGTCTCAGTCGGCGGGCTCAGCAAGCACAGGCGCCATTTGCCGCGCTTTTACTCTCAACTTGTTATAGTTTTCCAGTGACTGCTTCGGCAAATTCATTTGTTGTGCAAAACTTAGCTTTCGTTTATTTGATGCGATATATGTAGCACCATTATTGTTAGTGTTTTTTTGGACTGGTTGAAGTCAGGTCAGCAGGTAATTTGCATGCTACTCGTGCTTGCCGTTTGCCGTTTGGAGCTTTACTGTTACTGTTGCTGTTGTTGCCGTGCCCTTGTTGTCAGTCAGCTGAGTGCGGCCGCGTCGCCTTTGTCTTGCGCCAATTCGGTTGCTGCCGCCACTCCACGGCACTGGCGGCACTGCACTGTTGTTGTTGCTACTGTTGCTCGCGGTGGCCCTGCTGCGCGCACGTCAGTTGATTGTCGCACTTATTGTGCTGTTCTCGCCATTTGTGGGTGATTTCAATGACGGCAATTGCCGGTCGTGGCGTTTAACACATATTTCATTCTGATTGTTATCGTTGTTGGTTTTGTTGGCCGCTTGGCGCCCATTCCCCTTTCGGCCGCACTTGTTTGCAATCGGTTGGCTGTTAAGCGCCGCATTGCGCTTTTGTATACCTTCCTTCCTTCCTAGCTGGCGCATTCCAATTTGTAGTAAGTCGTTGACGCTGGTGCTGCAAATGCTATTGTTGTTGTTTTCTTACGATCGTCTTTGTTATTCGCGTAAAAGCGTCAGTGCCCCAGTGACCAGTTGAACCACATTATGCTGATATTTCGCGTAGTTCTTTATGGCCTTTTTTTNAAGTGCAATAACAAATTGGTTTTCAACGATGCAGCAACACTTTCCTAGGTTGAGCAGCAGCAGCTGCTGCTTTGAATGTTAAACACAACATTTTAACACGAAGAAAGCGATCAGCAGCAACCACGACAAAAACAACAACAATAATGAGAACGGTAATGACAATGACGAAAATCAGCAGCTAGCAGCAGAGAGCAAGAAAGCCAAGACAGCATGGGAATAATACAAAATTTGTAAAACAAATTGCTGCCTGCTGTGCTGTGCTGTCTGTTTCTGTTTCTGTTGTTGCTATTAGTTGTTGTCTTCTTTAGGATGTTTTTG
>NW_016159788.1:73722-74641 GCF_001687245.7 Rhagoletis zephyria | reverse complement strand
GACTAGATTTGACTATTTATTTTATTATATTTTAATTTGAATTATTTATGTATAAAAATATAGTTTATTCCCTAACAAACACTAAATGAAAATAGGTTTATTCTTGGAACAACATTAAAAAAAATCGACAAACTTTCGTAAAAATTTCGAACTTTCTATTTCAATTGTATCTCTTAATATTTTGCAGTTTTTTAGCTCATTCAATTTTAGTCTAATAAAGTGCAAATTTAAAGTAGCTGTGATTTTCAGTTGATGTATGGCATATTTTTGACGATGTCGGTAATTTTCTTCCATATTATCTAAGTATGTTCGACGATTTTTTAATGGAGAAAATGAGCAAGGCCTTCATCAAAAAAAAAAAAAAATATTAAAAATCAACGATAAGTCGCAGCTATGTATTTTAAACTTGCGCTTTATTTGAATTGATCGGGCTACAAAACTGCATACTCAAAATATGTATTTCTAGGAAATCTAATTAAAAAGCTTTACGAAAGTTTTTTGATCTTTTTAATGTTTCGCAAAGATTAAACCTTGGATTTATACGGGTTTTGTTAAAGTGTAAACTGCATTTTTATAAACATATAATTAAAATTATATAATTTTAAGATAAATTACGAATCTAGTTAACATGAATAAAGTTTTGATAAGCACTTGAAATGTCAAGTTTTAGTACTGAATTCAAAGAAGATGTCTCTTTTATCCATTCATAATAACTTACAAAAATGTGTTTGTTAAGAAGTGTATCTTAAAATATCTGCCTTGACATTTATGTTAAAAGTGTAAAATATGTAAATGTACCGACATAAACTTTCCCGTGAATACCATCAAATCATTGGCCTTGTAGGGAATCTAGTATGTATGCATGCATGTGAGCAAATTAAAAAGTCGATACAATTTACAGTCGAAAAGTACAGTTTTT
>NW_016159788.1:42432-73689 GCF_001687245.7 Rhagoletis zephyria | reverse complement strand
GCCCCCCCCTGGCTACGCCACTGCGCCGAACTGTCAAAAAAAGGACAAACTACGTATTCCTGCATTTTCTTTCGATTGTTCAACAGAAAGAGGTGAAACTCTCGGTATGATTTGTGACACGAATTTGGATTGGAAACGGAATCTTACGGAACAATCGAGTAAATCGAGCGAAGTATGTATGTATGTGGGACTCATAATTTTCTAAGGGATCGATGTATTGGAGCTGGCGCTAGAAAAGTCCACTGACAGAAGACAGATATTGATTACGCGTTCCTTGGCCTTTACACCCAGTAAGGCCGTATAAACTATATAAAGTTTTCTTCTTACTGATATTTTCAGCAGATACCAAGCCAGTTGCTAAGCAACCAGATTAAAAACAGCTTTATATGTGGAGGGACTTTTGTTCCGGCCACTAAAAAGTTGAAGCCACCATTCCATCAACCCAGCTTAGTCTGAATTACTGGTGTAGCCCAATATTTTTCTACGAAAATATGTTCTCTACCGGAATTCCAGAGAGAAGCTACTGCGTAAACCGCTCCGACTTATGTGGAAGCAGGGTGAACCGCCATATTTATGGAAGGATCAGAGTTTGACAATCCTAATACTGCAGCGTTTTTCACGCCGAATTAATAGGGAGGCTTCCAGTGAGAGTGCTTCACTTCCAGACGTTCTAAGTTGTAGCCAGTCGATCCATGTATGCAAAGATAGCTCAAAGCTTGAGGGAAGGGGATTTGCTTTAGTCTTCCGGGCCACATTAACGGAACTGATGGTAATCGACCACAAGGCCACAAAACTTATAAAGTGCCATTTGATATCCCAAACTGATGTCTACATCTTCACTGACAGCCATTCGGCAAGCAAATCCCTTACGAAGTAGTCAACAGCATCCGTGGTGCCAAAGCAAAAGATGATATGGTTTCCGCGGAATTGTAAACGTGATCAGTTGGCATGACTTTGCACCAAACTCCCTGTTGAGGATGGAAATTGCAAGCCAGTTATTTTCCAGAGGCTCACTAAAAAAGCTAACGACAGATGGCATTACGAAATCACCTCCAAAACTACAACAAAATTGTGAGCGGTGCTCTACGCTAAACGAACTGGCTTTCTACCGAGCTTAAATAAGCATAATATCAGTATGTTAGTAACTGTTATAACAGGACTCCGCATAATTGGTAATCATGCCTAACGACTACGTACGACGTACGATTACATGACTACTGCAAAAGCTGTCAAGTTGAAGAGGATTAGAAAACGACTATGCCCTTGTGGTGTCAGTGCCCTTGTCTATCCAGAGGAAGACGCTCTACTGTGGGTAGACAATTCTTGGATAACTTGGAAGACCTTCGATGCGTAGAAGTCAGGGATTTCTAAAATTCCTGCAAAGTTTAAATAGTTTTAGGAGGGATTGGGAGTTACTTACCCCACAGGCGCCTTAAGCATAAGCGTGTTACAGTCGACCGCGAAAACCTAACCTAACCCAAGGGGGACACGTTAGACGACCATTTAAAGACCGATAACTTTCTTTTTACACACAGAAGACCTAAGTGTATCATCTATCCACTTAGAAAAACATTACAAAGATGTCTCTTTCTCTCTCAAGCGGCCATTTCTTCCATATATTTACATATGTATCTCACGATCAAGCTTTTTCTCTGACTCTCTCTTACACATAACTACTTTGTCTTTGATTTAGGTATATCTAGTTATTTTCACACACGTGCACAGGAGTATCTCATTCTATTAACATACCCTCCTACTCTATTTCTTTAATCGCATTTTCCGTCTGCCATGTGCTACCTTTGCCTTATCTCCTAATTCACACTCGCATCCCTTAGCGACCGCGTAGATGGCAAACCTTTTAAGCCTTTCTCCAATTTGTCAGCATCACCGGCAGAGAAGCGATAACTCGTATGAGCATGGCCGCCATTTGCACCGCCTATGCCAGCGCTTACACTCAGCAAAGAGCGATTCGCATTCAAACTATTACGCTTGTTCACAACCGCCGCCTCCGTCGACGCGCTAACAACTGACGCACAACTGGCACGTGATGAACGCCTACTAGCCAAAAGTTCGAGATGTTCATCGGCTGCCCCTGTGCCACTGTATGCGTAATGTGTCACAGATGTTGTGGTTGTTCCGGCGGCAGCTGTGATTATTTTGCCGGGTGGGGAATCTTCGAGCGCCTCAGGCAGCCGCTTATAGTCGCCGCTGTGTGAACGATGTAGCTTCCAAGAGGAGCGCCTACTACTATTGTTACTTGGCGCATTGCTATTGCCACCGCTTACTGCTGTTGCTGCTCCTCCTCCTACAACTGCGCCTCCTGCTGTAGCTACTGCGCCACTGACTGGCCCATTATGTCCAAGTACGCCAGCTAGGTTGGGCGCCGGCGGACTGTTACTACTGTTCGAGTGTGTAGACGCATTGCTGGAGAGACTACTGTTACTGTTGCTGTGATGTTGGCTGTAACTGGAGTTATTTTGGTTTGAGTTACGCCGTGCCGAACGATGTGACGCTGTTGCAGCTGTTGGTCTTTCCGCTTCGCTAACCACACGCAAGTTCGTCGCTTGTTCACTTGCCGACGTTGTTACTGCCGTTGCTGTTATGATTGTCGTCGCATTTGTTGCAGTCGACATGTAGTGTTCGTAGCGTGCGGGCGGCGATTGTGGCGTGCGATGCTTTGATGTATTGGCGTGCTGCAGGCGTTCTTGCTGCTCCTCAATTGGCTGCAGAAGTGCTTCGGTGGAGCGACAGCAGTTGCTACTTTTGCTAACAGAATATTTCATGGACCAGCGGTAGTCATTGCAGTTCTCATCATCAATCGGCGCATATGACTTTCCATTGCAGCCATTGTCATTGTCACCTAGCAAGTGCTCCTTGGAGCTGGTAATCGAGCTGGGGCCTTCGGCGGGTGATATCACCTCCTCGATGGTATTCAGCGGGGATACTTGCAGCGTCTGCTGTTGTTGTAGCAATTCAATTTCAGTCTTTATCGCAGGATCAATGCCCAGTAGTCCGAGCACTAGCCGCGGATTGGCCAACACAAAACGCTCGAATACCGGAAAGTCTATTTTGTAGAAATCAGTTTGTGTAGCACGCGACATTTTCGGTACTTCTGGCGCCGCTGGCGAATTAGTCTTAGCGCTGCCACTAGCACTTATGCGTCCTTCCGCACCACACTCACCGGCGGTTACACTTCCTGACACCACTGCGCCACTGCCTAAAGGCAATTGCATTTCACGTCCCCATATCTCCGGCGGATGCGATGAGGAGCGTTGCAGCGACATATCATCACTGCTACTCGCCACGAAGCGCAGAGTGCTACCCACGCCCACAGCGTCGCTGCCATTGCCGCAGATGTTGGGTATAGAGCGCGCGGGTGGAAATTTCAAGCTTACCTGCGAGGCCATAGTCGAAAAAGTCATCTCTTGCAACGCCTGTATGGCGTTGCGTACTTCCAGACCCAGCTGTGCTACATCGTTATGCAGCGTCGACACCTGCGAATCTAAACGCTCCATCGAAGGTTTTTTCTTCAAGCTACGCACATCTTCATCACACTCTTCTGCATTCATATCTTCATCCATCGAACCCGTATCCAAACTGGATGTTATATTGAGCGAACGCTGGCGTTCCACACGCTCACGCAGTGTGATTAGTGAGCGACCGCGTGGATGAAGTTTTATCAAGCGTGGACTATTCATGCCCAACAGCGGCGAACGGCCATGTAAGGGTGATGGGGTGGCAATGCTGTGATGTGGTGAAACAGTCGCCGCCGAGGCAGCACCATTTTCATTTTCATCATCACCGCCATCGCCATCTTGCTGGTTCTCATCGTCCTCGCTGATGCTCGGCAGAGGAAAGGATGGTCCAATTTCGGAATCTTGAGACTCGTAGCCTTCGCGTAAATTGAAAGTGAGATCGTGTTGAATGTCGTTGGCGAATTGTTGTTGATATTCCGGATAGAGACGCAATACTTCGACCAAGCCGCCCATGTGAACACACTTGAGATCGCAGTAGGTGAGCGCCTAGGGGAAAGAAAAGTTGAAATAAAATTTCAAATAAATACATATGTATGTAATGGAATAAAAGTATTTGTTGTCAAGCAAAATTAATCGTATTTAAGGCTTAAATGCTAGAGCCTCTTAAATGGTGCTAACAATTACATATATACTCCTAAAAGTCTAAAAGAAAAGTTTAGTTACATTTCAAAACTTTTTTCAACTCACAAAGGTACGCTTTTGGTTCATTATGAAACCGCTGTTCTTAAATGCTTAATTAGTGTCGCAAATGAAACCAACTCACAACAATAATATATATAAAACGTGCGCGCACGCATTTACACCTTGTACAGACACACATTAATTACTTCCAACAATGCCGCGTTATTATACACTTAATTTAATATAAAACGGTTTGTGGTTTACTCTCCAACATTAATGTTCATTAGCCAGGAAATTAATGTTCATCATAAGCCATGGTGAACTTCCGGATCGCTGTTGCATTAAAAAGGTATATGTATGTATGTACTATGTAATTTTAATTTTAGTTTTAATTTTAATTTTTAATTTAATTTTAATTTTTTTATTTTTTATTTCATTTAAAATTTTCAGAATTCATTTCAAAAATGCACTATCTCAGCAGCTGATTCAAAAACGCCCTATCTCAGCACATTTCAATTCATTTTGAAGTGCCATAGGGCGTTCTTCAACCAAATTTTGAGATAGGGTGTTTTTCAATCAAATTCTGAAATAGGGCGTTCTTGAACAGTTTTTTGAGATAGGGCGTTTTCGAACTGGTTGCCGAGATAGATCGGTCTTCTACTCAGCAGTCGATATGTACTTACGTCATAAATTTTAATTCAAATGTTTTATTATTCTTTTCTTTTTTTTTTTTTGTTAATTTGAAAAGCATTTACATAGTTCTAAACCAAGTTGGACAAAAAATCAGCCACGCGGGTCCAAAAATGTTTTTTTTTTGTATACATTTTGCCCCCCTAGAAAGTCAGCTATTACTATGACTCTAACCGCACAAAGCAAACCGCCAAGGAAATGAGTAGTAATTTGGAATGAAAAGGATAAAACCAGCTATTGCCATATAAAAAGAGTCGAGGAAAGTAAAAAGATCTTATTGGAGTGATTTTCTTGTGCCGTCTCAGATACGGTCGAGATATCTAGATTTAGCATAATTTTAGTAGTCCTATAAAATCTTTGTAATAGTGAACCTCTTACGAGACGGAAGCTTATTTGGGCCAAACTTTACAGGACAATTCCCTAATGTGTCTATCATCTACACACAGACTTTGGTAAGAACAAGTAAAGAAGTATAAGTTCAAGCGAAACCGAACATTATATACCCTATTATATAAGTGCCCTCCTGTATAAAAATTGTTAATTCTGGCAACTATCTTGAAAGCTCTTTTCTGTCTATCGAAAGACTCATTGAAAGATCTGCTAATGAGGAGGTCTTTGTAGGTATGTGGGAATACATCGATGTATAAATAGACTATATATTTATTTATTTATTTATTTATTTATTTATTTAGTCTACAGAAAAATGTTTTCTTACAGACAGTTGAGATAAAAAGATTTAGAATATTTAAGTATGTGTGATACATTACAGAGTGAAATAATTATAAATATTAACTTGTAAAGATAACAATGATATTCAATAGCAATATGGGTAGCTGGCGAGGCCTTGTCTCCAGTCTACTTTTGTGTGCGGCGGGCGGAAAGACCTAGTTTCCGCTCCGCCCTGTTTACAGGCCGTTGATCATGGTCGGAAAGGCCGAGCTTCCGATCCATGTTCCCGTAGTCGTTACTTTGTAAGTGAGGCAGGCGGAAAGTCCTAGTTTCCGCTCCACGCTATAGACGAACTGTTGGGCGAGGTCGGAAAGGCCGAGTTTCCGATCCCTGCTCCTATTGTCCTACGCGGTCGCGGAAATATACGAAGCCGTTACAATTGTACTAAGCAGTCATAGATATTGTGTAATTTTTTCGTTCACGGTTGCAGATATTAGTTTATTTAGTTAACTTGTTGAGCAATGTTTTCTTTATTACAAAAAGCGATTCAGATATGTCGATGCAATCATAATGCTTGTTAAAATCTTGGCATAAGCACCGAAAAGCATCATGCATTTCAAAGTTTGATTTACAAATACTCAACACAATAGGTTTAAAATGTCTCGTAGGTCTTGTAGGAATACAAAAATTTATCTCACTCAGTAAAAAGGGACTACTGACCATCCCGTTCATTAATTTAATTAAAAAAAGAACACCAAGCATCTCTCTACGACTCTGAAGCGTCGGCAAATCTATAAGCTTCAGGCGATCCTTGTAGGGTGGGAGATTTTTAGACGAGTCCCAACATAAATTTTTGAGGGCAAATAACAGGAACTGTTTCTGCACTGATTCGAGCCTGTCACTATGAATTTGATAGCTAGGATACTATAGATGCATACTCCAAAATCGGTCTAACTAGAGAGGTAAAGAGAACTTTAGTGACATAAGGATCGTTGAACTCCTTGGCCCAGCGCTTAAGAAAAGCCAACAATCCTCTAGCCCTAATCGCGCAGGAGTTTATGTGAGACTTGAATTCTAGTTTCGGATCCATAGTTACACCTAGGTCAATGAAATTGGTCACTTGCTCAACATTGTGGTCAGATATCATATACGAATTTGGATAGAACGATTTTCTAGAGAAGGTCATGAATTTACACTTTTTCAAATTTAGTGACATGGAATTTGCTTCACACCATTCGAAAATGCAGGTTAGGTCAGCTTGCAAATGCTCCCTATCTTCTGCAGTACTAATGTACTTAAAGAGCTTAACATCATCAGCGTACATTAAGCATTTCGAGTAATTCAACACCTTAGGAAGGTCATTTATAAATAAAATAAACAAGACGGGACCAATATGGCTGCCCTGAGGTACGCCGGATGTGACATGTATGGGCCGGGAGGTACAATTTTTAAAAATTACTCTTTGTTTCCTATCCACTAAGTAAGAAGAAAGCCAGCTGAGAAGAATAGGAGGGAAGCCAATTCGATCAAGTTTATATATAAGGGTTGAATGAGATACCTTGTCAAATGCCTTGCTGAAATCAGTGTAAATCACGTCCGTTCGAAGATTGTTTTTAAACCCATTAGACACATAAGTAGTGAATTCAAGAAGATTGGATACAGTTGATTTACCTTTGCAAAAACCGTGTTGCGATAGATCAATAGCAGAAGTAATAGAGTGAGATAGTTCTTCCGTAACGATTGCCTCAAAAACTTTAGCAATAGCACAAAGCTTCGCAATTCCTCTATAGTTTACGATGTTAGTCCTACTTCCATTTTTATAAAGTGGCAAGATAAACGAATCCTTCCAGGAAGATGGGGAGACACCCTGTTTTAGGGAAGCATTAAAAATATTTGCCAGAGGCTTATACAAATACTCTGCACAACTTTTAAGAACACTTGTGGGTATACCGTCTGGGCCAGCTGTATATGAAATTTTCAAACAATTCAAATGAATGAGGACGTCCGCAGCAGATATCGATGGAATTCGGATACAATCAAATGATGGCAGATCGAATGGGTAGCTAGATAGATTCGAATTCAGTTGGGAAGATGTAGAACTGGCAGAGTAGTTTGACTCGAAGAAACCAGCAAACATATCGGCAATAATATTTTCGTCACTGGAAACTAAGTCATTTAACTTCAATGTTGAGGGATAACCGTTAGTCTTACGCTTAGTGTTCACAAATGCGTAAAACGATTTGGGATTAGAAACTATATTGAGTCGAACCCTGTTAATATAATTATTGTAACACTTTTTGTTCAATACATTGTATTTATGCCTAAGAATGGAGTACGCGGAGTAGTGAGAAGACAAGCCAGATTTTTTAAAAAGCTTAAATGCTTTGGATTTTTGATTTTTTAAGCGTTTCAATTCGCCAGTAAACCACTGAGCGTTAGACGTTACGTTAGCTTCCTTAACAAGAGGAATGATTTTACTGAAAATGTGGCGTAAGGAATTGCTAAAATGTAAGGCACTATCTTCAGCATTCCCATCATACTGGGGCCAAGTTATCTTCGATATCTCTAACCTAAGTTTATTATAATCTGCTGTTTTAAATGAGTAACGCTCCGCTCTTGATTTTTTACTGATAAAGCAACATGAGTTGCGTGAATTTATCAAGGACAATTCTAGTGGTGGGTGGTGAGAATCAACAGGGGTAATCAAAGCATAGCTAGGGGCTATTGTGACGTTGGAAACACCGTCCACAAAAACTAAATCCAGACATTTACCTAAGTTATTACTAACAGAGTTGATCTGGTAAAGACTAAGATCTGACAGATCGTTCAAAAATTGATTGAAGAGATCACGAGAGGAATTTGGTACTAGAATACCATCTATTAGATCCCAAGAAACACCCGCAAGATTGAAGTCACCCAAGACAATAACAGTATCGGAGGGCTTCACCATGGCATGTAGAGAGAGCAGTAAGGAGGAGTGTTTTAAATAAACAGAAAGGCTCGAGTTAGGTGGTATATAAGCAGCAACAAGATAAACGCTAATAGAATGATATCTTATTCGAACGCAGAGGAATTCAACTTCATCGGTGTCAGTGAACTCAATTTCTTCAGAAGAAAGGTCAGTCTGGACAGCGATTAAGACGCCTCCACCTTTTTTATTTAAACGGTCGTTTCGAAACACTTCATACTTAGGACACAAAATTTCCGAGTTGAACACATTCGGCTTGAGCCAGATTTCAGTAAACACCAGTACTTTGAAGTCAAAATCATAGGACTGCAAGTGTAACCTTGATAGCTTTGTGTTCAAACCTCTCACATTTTGGTAGTAAATGCTAATGGTGAGGTTACTTATTAGTTTTTTGATGCCGAGGTGGAAAGCGGAAGTTGAGCCAAATTTTGCCCTTGCGGTCTAGATCTAAATTCAAATTCGCGAATGAAGGCACCGCTTGGCCAAAAAGATGGGCTCATTACTCTATCAAAGCAGTCTTCGGATATGTCTATTTTAAAAGAAGAAATGCTTCTTTCATACGAGAATCTGAACTTGCGTACATGCAACTCATTTGCTATCAGCCTGGAAGTTAAATACCCCTTCACATCATCGACAGTGGTATCTTTTGAAAACCTAGATATAAAGACCGATTTTTTGGAAGGGACAACGATTAAATCCCTCGGGACGGGGTTAACGCAATCGGAAACGGTTTCAGATGTGGTAGGGGGTTGCGGAACAGGGGGTTGCGGAACAGCTGTCAACTTTTTGGATGGAGCAACGATGGCTTCGGATGTGGTAGGGGGTTGAGATGTAGTTGTGGAGTTTTTGGAAGGAGCAGCGACTACTTGCATTGGAACGGTGTTGACGCAATCGGAGATGGCTTCAGATGTGGTGGAGGGTTGAGATGAAGCTGTTGAACAGGAATTTAGTGAGGCTCCAGTAGAAGAAGGACGTGGTTGGGGAGATTCAGTCCGCCGAGGAATCGGTGTGTTAAAGCTTATGAGTTCTTTGTTCATAGCTGGAGTCAAAAGTGGGCGGTTCTGCGGAAGATCCAGGTCCACAGTGATGGGATTCAACACAATATTTTCCACGCCTCTCCTACGTCTCTTAAGACCTTTTCCAGGAGAAGGAGAGGAGGAGGAAGTATCTAATAATTTAAATTCTTTGAATTCATCCTCATACTTCTTGAACTTCTCGTTGAGCAGTTTTAGCTCTTTGCTTATCTCCGAAAATCCATTTCTAGCGGTTCTAAATAGTTTACAGAGATCCACAACAGTTTTTTTACACTTTGGGCATGACGAATACGTACTTAATATTTATTTATAAATTATCAAATTTACTCACCTTCACGTCGCTACTGCTCCGCACCACTGCATCCTGTCCAGCGCTGTTTGTTGTCGCTGTCATTTGGCCGTTGGATGTGGCCACTAAATGAACATTGATATCAGAGCCCACCAAATCACCTTTACCTGCAAGCGATATATGTAAATGGAACACAGCACATGGCATGGTAAATATTATTATTATTTTTTTTTTTTAACTATTACTTCAAGCAAGAAAAATACATGAAATTTGTACTTATATAGTACTTTGTAATTAATATGGTGACATAAATTAAAATAAAACTAAAATTTATGCTTTGGTTTTTAATTTGTCTTACTGTGTGGGATTCGGATATCAATTTCACGTACTTATATATTCATAATAAGCTATCTCCCTTTTTTTATTTATACGCACTTAATTTGCATTGCCATTTTTCTTCTCTCCTATCACTCACCCAAACACTAACATATGTGTAAGCGCCAGTCTATTATATTACATTATTATTATCACTCACCCAAAATAGCCACAACCATATCATCCTTGATGACCTCCATCGAACCATTACAAAGATAGTAAATGTAGTTCAGCGCATCTCCTTTGTGGATTAAAAATTCGCCCGGTGCACAGAAGTTTGTTTTAATGTGCAGTGACAGCAGTTTCAGGCAACCCTGTAAAATAAGAAAAAAATTGTGTCAGTGAAAATAGGTCAAGTTAAATTTATTACAACCACACGAGTTTATATTTATTTTTTTGGATATACGCACAAGGAGGAAATTTTCTCGCTACTGAAGTAAAGCATTTTATTTTTATGATTACTGCTAAGGTTTAGAGAGATTTTCCTAAAAATTCCTTCAAATAAATTATGATCTAATATTCCTGCAAATAACAGTTCTCAATACACGAAGCTTGAAGTCAAAGCATTGAAATATACAAGAGTGTCCCCAAGATTGTATCCCACCAAAAAGGATTAAGTTTAATATTTATTAGTTTTTTGAGTTTTACTTTTTACTTGGAAAGTTAAACTTAATTTCTTCAAGCAAATGCACACAAATGCCCCAGTCCTGAAAGTAGTGAACACGGTATAAGCTAATGATATCAGAGCCATTTCAAAATGGAATCATTTGGCACAAAAGGGAAATTATTGCCGAACTTGATTTTTACGCCACGGAGAATGAGCGGCTGCGTGATGATGAATATGAATATGAAGCTGTATGTTGCCCACATTGTTGTCGTCTGCTTATGTGTCTCCAACTTCGACTACGTATTCGACTTCGACTTCGTCTCCGTATTCGTTTTCGTTTTCGTCCTCGTGTTCGTACTCGTGTTAATTTGCGAATCGGTTATAATCTTCGTGTTCATATTTTCTTTCGAGGTCGTTTTCTTATTCGTTTTTACCTTCGTCTCCGTGTCTTTGTATTTGTCATCGTGTTCATATTCGTTTGCATCATCGTCTTATTACCCGTCTCCTTGTTCGTTCTCGTATTCGTCTCCATGTTCGTATTGGCATTCGTGATCGTTATCGTGGCCATGTTCGTATTCGTATTTGTGTTTATATTTGTTTTCGTTTTCGTCCTCGTCTTCTTTGTGGTAAAGATAGAAGCCCATCGTTACGCCTCTTTGCACTCTTTTATCTATTTTATTTTTCACAAAAAAATAGGGCGGGTATCGTTTTACTAGAATTTACGGGATCTCCACTCCCTGTATATGAGCAAATCTAATGAGTTGTTTTTTAGTGTCATTTCCTTCTCACGTTTTTTATTTTTTAATAAGTTTGGGAAGTTTTTAAATAAAATATTCGTTTTAGAGGCAATGGACATTGACATCAAATACAACATATCTGTGAAGTTTCAAGAGTGTGCCACCAAATAAAAAAAGAATGGCAGCATGCAGAGTATCTGTCGCAGCTATTTTGTAATTTTTGAAATTTTATGATTTTTTTTTAATTTCAATCATTTGAGATAGTTAAAAATGTTACAATTAAACGGAAGGCGTGCGAGTAAACGTTATATAAGCACGAGTGGTTATTTTTACATTTTTTTCTAGCTTTCTAGGTTTTCATTTAAATATAATTTCGCGATGGAATCTTATTTCTTATACAAAACTGAAGATAGTGCATCTTTCGATTTAATTGGCATAACTAAGAACAGTTTCACTTCTCCAATTACTTCATCATGTTGTTTAAGAGCATAATCTACATATTTACTTAGAAAAGAAATGAAGGAAGGATGCTTTGTGAAGTGCCCCTTATTGCCGGCTTCATAATGATGGAGACCTTAGAATGATGCGACAGTTCTTTCATAGAACATTTGGTAGATAAACCTAACTAAGTACATCAGTTTCGACCACAAGCCTATCTATGTCTATATTTGTCAGCAAAACTCTTCTTTAAGTACAAATATTAGCAAATTATATGCGAATATTTTACTGCAGCACAAAAATGGAAATAGCAAAATCTTGCAAAGAAAGAGAAAAGCTGAATAACAATAGTACCTATATCATAAAATTGTTGCACATAAATTAATAATATTTTTGTAAGCGCACGAAATTCTTTGGAAGTATTTTCACTTGTCAGCAGCAAATAATGTAAGCATCTCTCTACATGTGATGACGCAGACGAGTTACTATTTTCATGACAATGCTCCATACGCATTTCGTTTGCTTAAACTCGACTTTGTGCTTTAATGTCAACGTTTTTAGCAACTATTTTTTTCTTGCATTCGTCATTGCTTTACACATCCAGCCCTCCCACTAGCGTCAATCCTTTAAGTCGCTAGTTATGTATGTATACTAGGGCAGGTCGATTTGTAGGGGCCCAAAAAAATTAACAGAGGCACATCGCGATTTTGATTATTTGGGTCATTTCAAGCATTTTTGCCCAAGAAACCATAGATCTAAAATGAATTTCGAGCCAGTGATTTTTTCTATCTAGTTTTTTTTTTTCAAAAAGTGACTCACGTGTTGAAACAGCTATCGCGAAAATCCACGAAATTTTACTTTATCATAATACAACTTCAATTTTCAAATAGCCTAAAATGTTCAGCGTCGAAAATTTTTATTTTTTTTTATTTCTATTTATTTATTTTTATTTTACATATTAAACACAGTATGAAAATGAAAAAGCACAGTATGAAAATGAAAAAAGCATGGTGTCACACATGTCATTTGTCATACAATATGTCGATAAATAGTACTACCAATATAATATTAAAACAAAATACGTTATACGTGTTTAAAAATTGAAACATTAGAAATTGTTTATATTTTTTTTTTTTGTTTTTATCTTTTAAGTTGCATATTTTTATTGAAAAAATAAGAAAAAATTTGTTTTGTAAAATCCAAAGAACAAATGAAAAGAACCTCCCTTCCCTGAATATTTGAGGCTATTTAAAATTGAAATTTCATTATGAAGAAAAAGTCAAATTTCGTGGCTTTTCGCAAAAAAGGCGTCGATTTTCGGAAAAAAGGCGTTTAAATCAAAAAAAAATAAATAAACGTAAGCGCCCTCTGGCGGCCCTCAAAAGAAAAAATTAATGCCAGAAATGGATTCTTCGACCACAAAAACCCCCAGATACACATTTTGGCTAGTTTTCAATAGGTACGCCACTTTTTGAAAAAAAAACTAGATATTAAAAATCACTGGCTCGAAATTCATTTTAGACCTATGGTTTCTTGGGAAAAAAATGCTTGAAATGACCCAAATAAGCATAATCGCGATGCGCCTTTGATGCGAAAAATTTGACCCCCCCCTTCTAATATTATACATATGTACTTGCATTGCACGCATTTGTTGCACATTTTTGTGATGCTCAACTGCCAGAGCTTAAGATGCTTACCTTTTTACGCAAATTACACGCTTGAATTGTTGCACTACCTCGCCACCTCCATTCCCTATGGTAGATCTGCAAATCACACCTACATACTTGTACATACGAGGAAGTAACTATGTATGCATTCTTTTGTTTGTTGCCATTTGACTTTTTGCTGCAATGAATCAACTGCTTGGTAATGTTTCTTCCAAGTACTTCTGCACTTGTGCGAATCAGCATGGCGTTTTGTGTGTTTATTTTATTTCTTAGTTGCACTCGAGAGTGTTTTTTTGTTTATTTCTTTTCTAGCTTAAGAGTAATGTACATGTCCTTGTTAAAAGTTTTGCTATGCGCTTGACTTGAAAACTCAAGAGAAAAACACTTTTCGTAAGTTTGAAAGTATTTTGCTTTGAAGACAGATTTTAGGTTATACATACATACCTATTATTAGGGTAGTAAGATTCAAAAAAAGACAAACACTGATACATGTGTGCATTTGTATGGGAACTTTTTTTTACGATGCAGGTATGGCATGCGAGTATTCTACGTGAAGTTCCAAGTAAATTTTCCGGAAAAGCATGGTCTAGAATTCAATTTCTAGTTGTCTAGTGCCTTAGCCAGTGCACTGACAATGGCCAACATTGGATTTTTTTGGCATAAATGCAAGAATTTTATAGCAATATATGCCTGATATCAGTTATTTTTATAAAAGTACATATATCAACTAAGAAAATTTCCAAATAACACGGATTTGTCAACATTTTTTTAATAGAGATATTATCTTTAGGCCTGAGAATTTCTATAAGGTTGCCATCTATCTAAAAAATTATAAGATGCGCGGAGTTCGTTAAATGACAGAAAATGAGGTGCAAATGAAGGTGCTTGGCCTCTAGATGTCCAATAATATACTATTTTTTAATAGGGCTGCCACCACATTTTAAAAAGTATAATATGTTCTCAGCAAAAAGCTTTTATTTTTTAGTGGTGTTGCCATCTTTTTAAAAGCTACTACCTTACATGCATATACATATGCATTTTTTGTTAATGAAATCAGATTTGCTCAGTTAATTCAATTAAAAAAAATGAGGTGTCAAGACGTGCCTATAGATGTGCAATGAATTTTTATTTTTTCGTAAGGGCTACCACCTATTTGAAAACTCAAAACGAATGAGTGCTAAGAAGTCTTTGGATTGAATATTTAAGCTATTTTTGAGGTGTTTGAAAGAGATTGGTATCAATCGAAAAACGTTTGAAAGGCTTTATTCAGAGCTATATTTAGTAGAGTTGCCATACGTTAAAAAAAAATCAAATTCAACTTGAATTGTGGCAATTAGATAATTGAAATATGTATCACAATATGGGTGCCAGACTAAAGGGGTTTGAGCAAGTTTTAAAAAAGTTTTGAAAAAGGTTATCATTCAAAAGCAAAAAGTCATGTAAAAGTCATGTCTGGACGCAGTGTTGCCAGAGAAAGACCCCTAAAGTCTTAATTTTTTACAAAAAAACCTCCAAATAAGATTTTAAAGCTAAACGAAAATTTTTCGGTCCCAAGAAATCTTGATTTAAAAATACCTCCAAAGAAACACGTAATTATAGATTGATTTTACGGCTGCAATTTCAGCAAGTTTTGGCTATTCTTATTTTGTTCATTTAATTTTCATTTCCTTTTTATGAAAACATATCTCGTATTCATAACGATTTATGTCCAAACAGCAATCTTTGTACAAAAGTTAAGAAAATTCGACAAAGTGTCATAATAATTGCAAGCTTTTTAATTAGACTTTTAGAAAGATTTTGATTATGCAGTTTTTTAGGCCTTGCAATTTTAGTGGTCCAAGTTAAAAGTAGCTAGGACTTTATTTATTTTCTCCATACGACAAAAAAGTCCGTGAAAATTTGCCAAAAATCAACGGCACAATTTATTGGTCCACTGGTTAATGCTTAACGCTTTCTGCTTTTCTTTAGGCCGCTGCGGACATAAAAAGTTTAATTTAACATGTTAATGCGTGCAAATAATTCGTGTTACTTAAATCGTTTCATTTTGATACGGACGTATAAACGCACCATTAAAACGCACCGAGACATTTTATCGTGTCGCCTTTATACGCATTTGAAATCCGAGTTAAGGCCATCTGAACAGTGTTAAATGTCCGCATATAAACGATCTACTTCAAAGCGTTTTTAAGTCGCTGTTTTTTCATATTTTTTGTATAATATTTGTTCTTTTCCTCCACTTTCTAACTCTTCACTAGAGTATATATACATACTATGTTTTTCTGTGCGAGAGAAGAAGGCAGATAATAGTGAAGGGTATTCATTTGCTGGTTACCATAATGTAACAAGGATAACATTGAAATGTTAGCAATTTTAACTAAAACTTTAAAAATCGTACATCATGCACAAAAATCTTCATTTTTAATATGTTTTCAGTGTAAAATTTTGCTTTTTAAAAAATCTTTTTTTGCCGACTTTTAATAAAAAATTGAAAAAATATATCTGGACGTTCACTTAAGTTGTCGCCGTTAAGTTAAGCCATAAATTGCATTATCCATTTTGGCTACTGGCTACCACTGAAATAGTGGCTCGTTCAGAAGAATGATAAAGAAATTGGTTGACATTTCTTTGGAAATACTAATGATGGGAAACGCTTACAGTAGAAACTTTGCCAGAAAGTTTTCAAAAATCTCACAGTGGCTTTAAGATAAAACTGCGTGGATGTCAACTTGATAATAAGGCCCAGCGTCATTTTTCAGACTATGGGCTGTTGATATGCACTGAAGGTTTCACATTTTCATATGAAAAACTGTTGACATATTCGTTAAAACATATTCGTCTAAGGCTCTATCTGTCAAAAATTACTTTCCGTTGAAATTTATCTTCATTTCCGATACTTCCGATTTCGGATGTTCTAAGAAAGAAGTAAGTCCAGGAATATATACCCTATATCACGAAATCCCTTTTATGTGCCTTTATAAAAAAAACTCGAGCACTTCTTTAAGCGACTATGATAAAATAAATCGTGTCTAAGTAAAAAACAAACTTATTTTCACAATTTGGCAAGCTCGGTTTCTTACGCAAATTTATTTAAAATGCGGCGCAGAATACTCTTTGCCATTTCCGCATAGGCAAAAAAATTTGCCCACGTTAATGAGCATACATACTTATGTAGTACATACATAAAGTAACCAAAAAGCTGTACGTATAATTTGAAGAAACTCTTTTTTAAAAACAAAAAGTATTGAAATTGGCTATAGCTACTGAAAAGCTTAACTTTGTCAATATTTATATTTCTGCCTTTTCATCATCTTCTTCTCCTTATTTGGCACCAAAACTGTTAGTCGGTTTGGACCGAGACCAAAATACTTTAATTGAAAGATGTGTTTTTTCCGTGTTTCCTTAACAGGCGCTTAGCAGAATGGATGCGTGTTGGACTGAAGGCTTGTTGGCCATGGGTTGAAACCCTGACCTTAAAATCATTTTATCTACAAATTCTAATTTGAAATTTGGTGAGTACTTGCTCAAAATAAACCTAGTAAAACTAAAGAATTGACGAATGATTGACTTGACAATAACCATTTCTGATAATTCTTGCATCTTCTAAATTTTACCCTCAATTTTGTGTTTGCGGCCACGCTGCTGGTATTTTTTGGAATTGTTGAACAAACTTTATATTTTCATTTCATTTTCCCATTACTTAAATGGTACTTAATGGCCACTTTTTTCCAATACTTTTAGGTACATACATGTCATTTCACGCCACATGCGCTCCGCTCCATCATGCCCACATCACTGCCTTTTCATGCTTAACATATTTCGAGCTTGTTTTACATCTCGCGTAACCTTGTAAGAATTCTAAGAATTTTTTATTATTTATTCATCTGTCTGTCTCAGCCCAGTATACTGCACATACATACATACAATAGGTAAGCCTTATGCAAAACACTTCATGTCGCCTACATTTCATCCCCCTTCCCCTTTTCCAATTTTCAATCCATTACTTTTTGTGCACAAAATGGTTCAAAAGGAAAACATATGTATGTATGTACGTTTTTCCATGGAAATTGCTTACTAATCGCAATGCAATAACGTTTCGTATCGATTTTCAAATTTCGCTTTAAATTACCTGTGAGGCTGCTTCGAATATTGGCAATTGCAGGATCTCGCGATGTAAATGCATAGACACATCGCCGCGCAGTTCCTCGGGAAATTCGCGCAGCGTCTGAAATTATAGCAACAAAAGTGAGATATACATACATGCATACATATTCACATTCGTAGTAAGGATGGCAAACAAATAAATAAAATATAAAATTGAAATAATCAGTCGGCCTTTTTTCTTTGCAGATATTTTTCAAAATGTGTGAGTATATGCTAGAATGATTGTATGTGTGTATGTACGAAATTTCGTTAAGGTAAAATATATTTAAGTGGGGCATATACAAGTGGGTTAAAAACTAGCTTAAGTGTTGCTTCTGCCCTCCCCATGCTGCATTTTTACACCTAACTTATGTGGCATTACACACATCGTATGCCCACCTGTTCGTCATGTTGTCCGTTGTTTTTAAGCAATTTTTTCAAATATTCCTTTTTTCAGTTTTTTTTTTTTATACATAAATGGAGATAGATTAAATTGTTTTGTGGATTTGATGTGAGAATTTTGGCCACATTTTATTGGCTTCTACAAAATAGTATTTTTGGACTTCTACATACATTTTGTAATTTAAATTCGTATACTTGACAGTTTATGTATAGAAATCATAAAATATCAATTACATTTAAAGCAATACCATTTTACTCACTAAATTAAAGAAGAAAATAAAAAAGAGATAAATAAAACAAGTAATTTGTAAGCAAAAAACCAAAACCGACTTCAATTCTCATACAAAAATTTTAGGGTACCGTTAATTTCTTCATAATCTAATGATCGGATCTAAACCAAAATTGGTAAGTGACCACCTCTGAGGTACCAACTTTCCTTTATAAAAAAAGTATTATACAAATCGGTGAACGTGGTTCACGGTTATGCGGTAGCATGCACACAAAACAAATATATTCCTATGAATTGATAGGTTTTGAAGTAGGTTAACGATTCCTTAAATTAGTAAATATTTAATTATTCTGTGACAACCTTGCCAATTGAGTAAGTAAGGAAATGGCATACTTTATGCATATTTGTGAAAAAAGTGGGCCGTATTTCTAATATTAAAGGAAAGTAGTGTACTGTGGTATAGGCGTTTATTTCCTAAATAATTTGCTATGCAGGAAAACATTTTACGTAAAAAGGTGAATTATTGAAATAAATCGGTTTAGTTAATCATTTATGTATGTCCCGAAATTCCGTTTAAATGCAATTGTTTGCTTAATTCAACTTCATAGCATAAAATGGCTCTGGAAGTGTTTTCGGAATTACAACAAACTGATTTCATAGAATTGGTCGAGCAAGCTGACTCAATAGTTCGATATGTGAAATTTAGTGAACCAAATTGCGATAACTAAAATTTGGCGGCTTCGTAAAATTTCGCTTTATTGGCTTCTGTTGCAACTAACCAGATTTCTGCTAATTGGAAATCTGGGTTAATTGCAACTAAATGACCGTAAAAATGGTGAAATAGGTGAAGCTTAGGAATGCTTAACTTTCCTATGAATGCCTTCTCAGGTGTGTGTGTGTGTGTGTGTTTTACTTCTTTTTATTTGTCCCGTATGCATAATTCTCCTAATTGGATGAAATTTTATCACAAAAGGAAAGCCTTAATTTACCTTCCATTCAACAAATGTAAGTACATACATATGTACATATCATTTTGCGATTGCTATCAATTTAACTTTATTTGTTCAAAACCTTTTAAAAAATCAAATTTGTGTTTATCGCGAAACGTTACACACATCAATGGAAATAAAAGCGCAAATGCTCATGCATATGCAATTAAATCAACATAGCTACACACACGTTTATCAGTAAATATATGTATGTATAGAAAGCTGCGAACAAATTTATGTGCAGAATAAAATTTAAAAAAATGCGCGCTTTGGGCTTTGTTATTTTATTTTTCCTGTTATAATTTCTGATATCAAATTCTTTTATGAATCGATACGATTGTCAAATTCCATACAGGCGCTTCCTTTCAAATGCATGCAAACAAAGTAAAATACATCAAATAACCAAAGCAACAAAGAATGTAACGAAATATTAGTTCAAAAGTGCAGAATGCGCTGAGAAAAGACAACGAAAATAACAAAAATTTTGCTATAGCAGCGCATAAAGTGTATGCTTGTAACAGCTGACATATCCTTATACATACATATATGCACATATGTATATTAGGGTGCATCGTTCTCCATAAAAAATAAAAATATTTTCTGTTTTTCCATGGGAATTAAATAGATACTTTATTATTCTAAGACTTGCGCCAAAAATTTTCAGAAAAATATTAGGATTCATATTATGTGGCACGACTTGAAAATGCCAATCCAAAAATTAAGTTTTTTATATACACACAAATAAAACTAGTTGCTAAGAATGGTTTTCTCCAAGAATTACCTCAGAATATAGAAGAGATTCAGCTTAAAAGGTCAACATAAAAATATAAAAAAAAAAATTATCAACGGAATCAAAATAATGACATTTTTGAGGTACTTTAAAATCGGTTCAGCTCACGTAAATCCAATTTTTTTTTCGAACTAGTTTGGCGAAAGTCTTAAAATAAAAAAGTGCGATTGGTGAAACGTGTCATTTTTGGCGGACTTTCAACGTTGCTAACAAAATTCTATGAACGACCAGCGCAAACTCCGGGTTGTAAATGTAAAATTTTTTGTCAAAATAACGCGCATAAGTGAAAAAAAAAAAATAAAAAATTTTTACAATTATATTTCGAAGCAGTCTGAACTTATAACTATTTGACTTTAACTTTGCAATGTTTGCCAGCTCAAATAATATGGCGGAGTCACAAGAAATTTTTGATACAAAAATAATCAGCTGTGTCGCAATGCAGCGACTTTTGGAACAAACAACCATTTTGCAATGTTTTATGCATTCCACTAAAACATTTTATAATTTCGATGGAAAAACAGCAACTTAGTTGGTGTGGCATCCTAGTCATTGTACATATGAATGTACAGAGCACGTATGTATATTGTTAACAGGAAAAAGACGATTGCGATATAAAAAGATATCAGTATAAGACTATTCCACTGTAACAGCAGCAAACAATGAATGCCAGATTATTTCGTGTTTTTTTTTTTATTCGTGCTCATAAAGAATTTAATTCACAACATCGATACGGAGAATTATCATCAAGTTGCTTCCAACCATAAATATACCTATGCATACATATCTGTAAATATATACTTCGTTGAAAAGACATTACTACTAGTTTGAGACAACGAATGTGTTACCTGCCAAAAAAAAAGCATAGAGTGCATATGAAATTTTCTCACAAAATTCGTGAGATTGCTATGTGTGGAACATTGTTGCGTATACGACGTGGCAGTTAAATGCTGAATGCAGCTACGTTATATGACGAGCGCAATATCGAACACTGGCAGCGGCGAATTCAAAGCTATAAAATTGTTTAGTTTTGTGAGAGACTTAAATTAGTGCGTGAATCCTAAGGTGCCATCAAAATTTTCTAAGATATTTTCACGTTTGCGCTCATATTCTTACACCGCACAATATTTGAGTGTTTCGTTTTAAACGGTTAGCGAGCATTTTTACAATGGCTAGGGCTATAATGTTTGTATTAGAAACTTTCTAATACAGGGCAGTAGTTGAGAGATTTTGAAGTGAAACTTCTTTATCGCCGGGGGGTTGGTTGGTTGGGAATAAATTGGCAAATTCAACGGAAATTGCACACGGAAGTTGGTTGGAGCTGAAAGAAGTGCTTATTGAGTGTTTGCACAACGGTATTAATTTAAAATGTATGTAGATGAAGAAAATGATAAATGTAAAGAAAAAGATAAGGAGGAGGATACCGATGAAAGTAAAGATGAAGATAGAGGAAGAATGATTAAAATAAAGGTAATTATAGAGAAAAGGATATAGATAGAGGTACAGATATTCAATCTGGGAATTATTTTGGGATTTTAGAGATTTTCGGGATTCGCGGGACTTATTGATATAAAAATCGATATTTTGATCGGTTTTGTTATCGATATTTTTATCGATTTTTATCGATATTGTTATCGATTTTTCTGTCGATATTTGCGGAAATTATCGATATAATAATCGATAATTTACTAGACTTTGTTATCGATTATTTTATCAGATTTGCAATCGATATTTTTAATGATTTTATTTTCGATATTGTTATCGAATTTGTTATCGATTTTCCTATCGATGTTTTCATTGAATTTTTTGCCGATAGTTTTATCGATTTTGTTATCCTTTATTTATTGATTTTGTTATAGATTATCTGTCAATCTAGATAGAAAAAAGACAAGAGTGTAGCCCAGGCGCACTGCTTTTTATATAAGTATATATTCCTTCCTTGTTCACCCTGGAATTGAAATCGCTAATTAAGATTTTTATATAGTGACCGGAGCAGCGCTCGTATGTGCTCTCCAAGTGCTCAGAAAAGAGATCGGGGTGTAAGCGCAAATGAGTCAGATTTTGAAAAACATAGCTTTGTAGCGGATTGTGGCTAGACGCTCGTACACCTGACCGAACAACGGAACCGGGGCGGAATCCAACACCGAATACATGTTTGTGTAGCGAGCCACAACTACTGGTGAACAGACGCTGCAGACTTCAGGGAGCCCTTAAACCTTAAACCGACTAAGTCAGAGTGGCCCCACTAAGCTGAGGGCTTTGCAGCCAAGGTCTGAACACGCTTCGTAAAAATTTTCTGTCAACACTATGGACCTTGAACTAAGTAAGTGCCGTGATCATCCCATTTTGATTGAAAACTGATGCTTTGGAAAACAACAAATCACAGCAACCGAAATTAAAGAATTTTCCCACTTTTTTCACATAAAATTATAAAATCACCGCATTATTTTCCAACTTGAAGCGCTAAAAAAACGGATCAACATTCTCTTAACCAGAAAAAAATAAAATACTTTAACAACAAAATTTTAGATACCACAAAAACATGTTGATAACAACATCATATCGACTTCATCGCAGCCATATAAATAACAAAATATCCACTTCACCCTTTCTACTCTTGTTATAATATAAGTTACTTGATTCAACAACCAATGACCCAGTTAATTTGGTGGAAAATATTGCTACTGTTACATTTTTGTATTCAGTGTTTCCCCAAACTTGTTAATTTCCGTCGCTTGTTGCTTGCATAACAACTGTGTATATATTGTATATATTAGCATACATTCACTAAAGTGTATGAGCGAAAAGTAGATACATACATATCTTCTTTCATAACAATGAGAGCAAAGCCTTAAAAAGGATATGATGCTGTGCGATGGGAGAATGGGAAAAATCAAAATACGTAGATGGAAATTTATGTTAATAAATGTGTTTTTGAATGTGTTAGTGATGTGTATTTGACGACAAAATGGAGTGGCAGTGATTGTTATAACTAAATTAATTTATTGCTGTACTTCATACTCTTGTATCCAATGAAGCAAGCTATTTTGTCATTCCATGTATATAAAAGAGGAAATTGGGAAAAATTTTAAAATACCACATCTCAATAGTCTTTCGAAAGTTATTAAAAAGATGAAATGAAGTTGTAATTTTTGTCTATGGAAACTTTAGCTTCATATGTATGCAGGGTCAGTCATAACTACGTACAAATATTTGGCACACGTATTCTGGGACTTATTTACTGAGCTAGGGCCAGTTTAAGATAAATCGGTTAAGTCATTGAAATCATCAATTTTTGGCTAATTTTTAAGCTAATATCTATACGTAAAAACCTTGTATATGATGAGCTGGAATTTCCCATTATTCTAATATAAATTTTAAAATAAGCCATAACGGTTTCAGTGCGGTACTCAGTAGATTATCTCATAATTTTTCGGAATCTCTTTAAGCATTTTATTATTACGAGTTACTTCAATTTAAACATCCGCTATTTGCCATAAAGCTCGTACTTTAGGATGTTGTTCGAGAGTGAGAATAACAACAACAGCTACACAAAATCACCAACAATCGGTTCATCGCTTATTAGAAGAGAGTGAGCCGAGATTCATTCATCTAAATGTTTTGGTATCATCGGTGTCTTAGATAAAGTGCTTGGCTAATTACAACAAAGAATTACTCATGTATTTCAAGATCTGTCAATCTGAAGGCACTCAGCCTTTCTTTACATAGAAGAATGAAAGCTTGTTTTGTTGTAAATTGAGGCCATTTCCAGCAGCTAATTTTGGATAATAAATTCTTAAACTTTGGAACAAAAAACGTTTTTATATTTATTCATGCAAAAATTGACTGTTGCCGCACTAAAATCATAATGGATGGTTTCAAAATTTATTTAAAATTTGTGGGGAATTCTAAGCCTCTCAAGCACAATATTTGTACGTAAAAGTATCAGCCTGAAATTAGCTAAAAATCAATTTTCAGCTGGCCGTTACTCAGTAAATAAGCCCCGAGGAGAAAAATGTTCCCTAATATATTTTTTTTGCTTTGGCCCCCTCTATAATTACTTTACATCAGTCACAAAGACCTGTCCCTCCAGTCACCACTTCAAAAATTTTTTAATATTTCTATGAAAATTACATCAGGCTAAGTTTTATTGAAACAAAAGCATAAAGTTCTTACAAAACATTATAATACAAAAACATCCTTCTTGAAAATTAAATGCTTTGGCAAAAATTCATTTTTAAGGGCACAAACGTAAAATGGAGTTGTTTTCAATATCCCACCATTCAAATATATTCAAGTGATAGTTACATAGAGCGAGAGAGGAAATCGGTTGGTATTTTGTTAAAGGAATTTTATACAGTCGTTGTATAGTAAAAAAATATCTTTCGCTGTTGTATGTATACGACGACATATCAATGGCTGGGTGGCAGCCAGTTCGAAGATGCCCTATCTCAGAAAATTTTTCAACAACGCTCTATTTCAGAATTTGGTTGAAGAACGCCCTATTTTATAATTTGATTGAAAAATGCCCTATCTCAGAATTCCCTATCTCAGCGCATTTTCATTGTATTTTTGTTTGAGATACGGCGTTCTTCAGCCAAGTTCCCTAATAGGGCATTTTTCAATAAAGTTCTGAAATAGGGCGTTCACCAAACAAATTCTGAAGTAGGGCGTTCTTGAAAAGCTTTCTGGGATAGGGCGTTTTCGAACTGGCTGCCGAAATAAGTCGTTCTTCCACTAAGCCACCGGTATGTAGAAATAACTCAGAACTGATCACATTCTGGAGTAAAATGTCCCACCAGTCACAATGAAATGGCTCTATTACAAAGTTGCTAGAGAACAAATAAGACAAGCAAACTTCGCTCTTTTATAAAAATTTTTAAGCATTTCTTCAAGGTTCATTAAAAGTTACGTAAGATTTCCATCTAATATTTTTTTTTTAAATGAAATTAAATTAAATTTAGATTTTATTTTTTTTCTGCATTTATATACGTACGAGTATGCAGTACTATTAATCTCTTATTTGTTTTGAGCATATTTCTTCGATTGCGCGCACCCAGTTTTATATGTAAATGAATATGCAATTTCGGAAAGGGCACAGTTACAACTTTTAATAAAAAAATCACTCATTAACAACTATTTTTTAAATTTTATTTAAGTACTCCCTAAATAACATTTTTTTCTGATTTTTATTATATAAATCCAAAATAACAATTATTTTTGTTTTTTATCTAAAAATCTGCAAATAACTGTTATTTTCGATTTTCAAATTATATACCATAGAAAACTGTTACTCAAGACTTTCATTTATAAAGTCATCAATACTAATCAGTCATTGACTTTTATTTTTAAAATCATACTTATTAAAGTCATTTGTATAAGTCGTAGTCAATTTTGGTTCTCCAACACCTTCTTAGCTGCGAAAAATGATAATGACTTTTATACGCATGATTTAAAAATTAAAGTCGGTGGTTGATTTTTATTGATGACTTTTATAAATAAAAGTCTTCAATAACTGTCATCTAAGACATATAATATAAAAATCAGAAATAACTGATATCTACAGATTATTTATATAACAATCAAAAATAATTGTTATTTTGGATATCAAAAATAATTATAATTTTTTTTTTTTAATTTTGCATAAAAATTTATTTTCAAATTTGATTCGCAGTGAAAAAAAAATTTATTGTTATGTATCACTTAGTTGCAGAAAATTTCCTTCGTAGTGAATTTTTCAAAGACAGTTTTCATCAATAACTGATATGTTCGGTCCCTGCTGAGTATTAAAACTTTTCGAAAAGTAAAAAGAGCTAATTGTTTTCTAAAGAAGTATAATATTTGGAAAAAAATGTTTGCAAGTCTCAAGTTTTGAAATAACAAAAAAAAAACGCCGAAGCATGTAAACTTAAAATTCAGTCTTAGATTATTGATCTGTATACCGTTTTATGAAAAATAACTCAAACTTTAAAAAGGAAAAATAAAAAAAAATTAAATCTCTTGAATTTTTTTCATCTGTACTAAATCCTGTTCTTTTCCAAAAACAAAACTCTTTTGAATGGTCAAATGAAAATGTGCATTAAATTTTTGTATGAAATTAGGTCCGGAAATAATGTTACTCATACGCCACATCGCACTTGGCCGTACTCATACATGGCATCTGAGCAACAGTTTGCAGGTATAAGTTTTCTTTTTTTTTCATTCGCATTGCAAACTTTCAATGAAAATATCTTGGGAAAATTATCTACAACCCAAAATAAGGTTTGCGTGTATCGGCGTTTGTTTGTGTCATTTTAGGGTCCCTACAGTTGTATGTGCTGTTGAAGAAATCTGCTTTCCATAAAGCATATCGAGTTATCCGTTGCCGACCTTAAGGCTTTGATGGCAGCTTGAAAAGGGCAAGCTAAGTCAGCATGAAAAACAGTCTATTTGACTCTCTCATATATAACTTCTGCTAGATCCAGTAACAATGTCCATTTTGTAGCCATCCCTGATAATGGGGATTTCATCATCCTTAAGAACAGTATTACACTTGCAGTCACTCCGGTCGCGAAAATGGATTTCGAAGCTATTATCCGCGGGCTGATAATCACAGCTACTGTGGTGCACCCCCACTCTGTCAAGTATGATTGCGTGGCGCGAAACAACAAATCATTACCATTTTTCTAGGCATAAATTATCAACTTGCATTAAATAAGCGCAAAAAAAGTAGCCGATACGCAACTCAGGTTAAAGAACCTGAATGCGCCACTAGTCCAGTGGCACTATAAATGCCATACCTAGACAAATCAAAGCATTCCATTTCGCCTTCACAATACCGCTGTCAGACACTCGAGTGTCAAAATGTATGAAATTGCAAAAAACCCGCATCACTTACACTTTACTTAATGTCAGGCAAGCCAAAAATGCACTCAGACTAAAGAAAACGCTCACTTTGTTAACAGTTTTTGAGACAAAAAAGTGCCTGTGGTTTGTAACAAAAAAAAAAAAGTACTGAGAAAGTTTTAAAAAAATAAAAAGGAGGCGCGAAAAAAAGGTTTTTGAGGTTTTGTGCATGGGGTACATACATATACATATACTTAGACATACTATAACTAACTACGCAGTGAGGGTAGAGTTTCAAGGAGAGTATGCAACAGTTAGCCACACCACATTGAGCAGAGCATAGACCGCAGATATTATGCTCGAAGTAGTAGTAGACAGCGAGTTGTGTTGGTACTTTGTGGTTGTCGGCCATAAATATTTTAGCATTAACCCCGACGTTTGCTAACTACCAATTGCGCAGTTGATGTACATTCACACATACATACATATATACATATGTACTCGTGCATATGTACGTGAGTAACTTAAGTGTTGTAAATGGATCGCAAAATAGTAGAGTTGTTTTGCTCTTTTATTCTTGTTTGTATGTACTCACCTCGTAAATATCAATGCCATGGTTGAGTGACCATGATGTCTGGAAATAATCTTCAATCCTTTGCTTCAGCTCTTTTGGCATCTACGTGGTTAGAGATGAAAGCGGTGAAAATTACGTTGGCACGTTTGTTGATGGAAAATTCAAGTTGAGTTGGGTACATGTAAAAAAAAGTAGTTGAGTTAAATTTAATATGACTAATGTATATGTACGTATGGTAAAACATTTAGAGTTTGAACATATTGAGCTCGACGCGGTTTTGGACCAATTATTTGCTTTATAAAATGACTTTAAGGTATATATTAAAGTTAACGATTAAGTGTGTTTGGAGGTTCCAAAAAAAAAAAATAAAACATTTACAAATATTGCTGTCTGCATATCTTTCATAAAAATCCGAAAATTCAATTTCAACCCATTAATTTATTTTTGAAGAGTTCTTTGTGAGCTACACATTGAAATACTAAATTGGTTTACAATGTGAGCTTGTTGTTTATGATATTAGGGTGTTCGATTGTTCGCCTCTTTTCCGAAACTGGTTTTCAAGTTATTCGAAACATTTCAATTTAAAAAAAAACGGTTCCCCATTTTGAAATAAAGAAATCTTATAAATAAGTTATATTTTTAATAGTTTCATGCGGAGAAAACGCTAATATTATGTGAAATTGTTATTTTTTTTATTTATTTTTTTTTTTATTTTTTTTTTTTGAAATTATAACCAAAAAATGTAGTAAAAATATTAACAGTGAAGACAGCCTCTATTTACAAAAGAGAAAAAGCATAATCCTGGTCATCAAAATTTAGCGGCATACATGGTGTAATACTTTTAATAAAATTTAAAGAAAGCTCGAACACTGTTGTTTTATCCCGAAAAATAAAAAATCTTGATACAGTATTTATAAGTATAAGTAAGCAAATAGTCGAACATTTCCGCATATTTTTACTTAAAAAATTTTAAAATAATTTAAAAATTTCTCTGCCGACATTTTCTATTGCGGAAGTTAGTAATTCGACATGAAATTTCTGTGAAAATCATCGCCGATGATATCGCAACTTTTTCGAGTTCTTATTCGCTCTCGGGAAGTACTGATCCACCAAGAGTTCACGTCTTTAAGAAACGAAAGCGACAGAACAGTTAGTAACTATTTCGATAGGAATAAGAGTAACTTGTTCGATAAAGTTGGAAGCATTAAAGAAGATTCTTGGGCTGGTAAAATTTTTGATGACCGTAACGAGAGAAATTTGAGATACTTTTGTATTTGCAACCACAGCCGCAGAGTTACGCCATTTTCAGCCTCCCTTCGGCTTAGATTACTATCTCAAACGCACCCATATTTTATGTAATTCCAACCACATAAATATTTTATAAAGCAGTTCCAAAAGTTGATAGTAAATTTCTTTCAAGAAAGAAAGAAAGTTGATAGTAAAAAGTAAGGATAATTTCATCTATAGTATTTGCCTGCCACTACCACAAAATTAAGAGAAGAATTTTCTTCACGTTTTCAATCCCATCTGTGGCACTGCAAATTCATTAGCCGCGGCATCCTCCGAATGCGGACGCTTAAACTGTTGAATCCCGCGAGAAGTTCGAATATTACATGGACCAGATGCAGAAGCTTCCTAGAATTCCCGCAGTCGACAACCGGCCAGAAAGAACTTGCAATTTTTCATGCCAGTATTTATTGGACATCTATTCTCCCCTTGAATGGGTATTTATGAAGAAGGATGGGTTCAGGGCTAGCCTCGAAAAGCTTCAGTCCATTTTTTCTAGTAAGCAGCTGAAACTGTAAAAAATTGTAGAATCCAGAGCTTATTCGCCTAATGGTGGAGCCAACTGCGTCAACTTTGCCCGCAATGTCAATAGGTGGGGCACTGAGCATAGCGTTAAGCGTCAAATAACTGCACCATCCTTGAAGCAGCCTATGTTTTTCAAAAAAAAAATAAAAAATATTAAAAAATGTACATCGAAACCCGCTGAATGCAATTGAGCAGACATGAGTTGACTATGGCTGCCCCGCAGTTTTCACAGTTTTTATTGCATTTACCTGTGCAGCTATTAACGGCACCACGATGTTTTGTTGTTTCTACATACCTATGTTTGTTGTTTTATTTATCGCAGGCATGTCTGCTGTGATGACAGTAATTACAGAACCCTATCAAAAGCAGATATCTCCTTTCAGCGACAATGGTGCGTGATAGCAAAGCCGATGATACGTGAAATACCTATACACTAGAGCAGATCGCGAAAAAACCTCAGCTCATGCATATCTAGTATAATTATGACATGCCGATATCGATAAATAGACTACTACTCGAAATAAAAAATTAATATTATAATGTCGGTGGTAATGTCAGTTCAATCAATAAATTCAATAATGATGACCTCTCGGTTAACTAATCAATATTTTCCAACTAATTTGAATTTTTTAACCGCGTGGCGTACCACTCCTTCACTCAACTCAACAAAAACAGAATATACGGAAATTTTTCAAATTGCTTTTGCATCCCCGTCAGTGTTTTTGTTCCAGTTGTTCAGTTTTCTGCTTTGCCACACCGATAATCGAAGTAAAATTTAATAGTGTGGCAATGCAGCCAGCGGCAAATAAGGCAAATAAAAACCAACAAATAACGAAAAAGAGCAATTTTATGCAGATATCTACTCGTATATGCACTCGCTGGTGTAACTGCACAGATACTAACGGTATAGCCACTGACCCATATGAACGTTAACTCACTTAACTGGCTGTTTGTTAGTCAACATGTGAAGATTGCCATCACCTGCTCAGCCCTACACTGCTACAACACTGCTGTCCGCAACATTCCCTCCTTTCTAGTAAACAACTGCATAGTTGGCATCACACGCCCCAATTTATTTTTATTGCCACATTCCACAGATCGCAGTCGTGGCAAGCACATTTTATATCTTTCCCAACGGATAATGCATCCTCTTCAGTAGTAAGGAGCAATGAAGCGAAAAGTCTGTAGCACCATCACTTGAATTCCAACAACGGTAGTGTAAGCAGTCAACAACAGCTGGCTGTACAGTAATCATAGTTGCCAACTTGGTGCTTTAAGCACTAGATTTAGTGCTTTTGGAAAATTAAAACGCCAAAAAAAAACGGTTTAGTGCCTAGTGCCCTTTTTAGTGCTTTTTTCTGCACTAAAATTTCTGAATTTACAAGAATCTACAAATTTAAATGCACTAAAATGCAAACCATGATTGATAAAAAGATGAAGTTGCAAACCCACGTTCTTGCGTTCTTGTTAAATTGTATTCGCGTTCAAAATGCTAGCACGCAGATAAGCTAAGTGTTTATTTTTTTATTTTCTTGATTATTGATAGATTACACAGTCCGAAAAATTTTAACTTTTTTTGCCACCTGAGTTCATCGTGTTTTAGATTTTTCGGTGCTGAATCCAAATCTGGCTGCAGAATTTCTCTACCACGTCAGAATTTTGAGATATCCTAACCTCTAAGAGTAAAAACACGGTTTATTATAAAAGAAAAAATTGTTTCGCTCATTTCTACTTAGGGTATCATTAAGTAACGGGTGATTTTTTTGAGGTTAGGATTTTCATGCATTAGTATTTGACAGATCACGTGGGATTTCAGACATGGTGTCAAAGAGAAAGATGCTCAGTATGCTTTGACATTTCATCATGAA
>NW_016159788.1:25457-42332 GCF_001687245.7 Rhagoletis zephyria | reverse complement strand
ACGCAACTCAGGTTAAAGAACCTGAATGCGCCACTAGTCCAGTGGCACTGTAAATGCCATACCTAGACAAATCAAAGCATTCCATTTCGCCTTCACAATCCCCGCTGTCAGACACTCGAGTGTCAAAATGTATGAAATCGCAAAAAACCCGCATCATTTACACTTTACGCAAATGTCAGGCAAGCCAAAAATGCACTCAGACTAAAGAAAACGCTCACTTTGTTAACAGTTTTTGAGACAAAAAAGTGCCTATGGTTTGTAACAAAAAAAAAGTACTGAGAAAGTTTTAAAAACAAAAAGGAGGCGCGAAAAAAAGGTTTTGAGGTTTTGTGCATGGTACATACATATACATAAACTTAGACATACTATAGCTAACTACGCAGTGAGGGTAGAGTTTCAAGGAGAGCATGCAACAGTTAGCCACACCACATTGAGCAGAGCATAGACCGCAGATATTATGCTCGAAGTAGTAGTAGACAGCGAGTTGTGTTGGTACTTTGTGGTTGTCGGCCATAAATATTTTAGCATTAACCCCGACGTTTGCTAACTACCAATTGCGCAGTTGATGTACTACATTCACACATACATATATACATATGTACTCGTGCATATGTACGTGAGTAACTTAAGTGTNGTGCTGTCTGCACATCTTTCATAAAAATCCGAAAATTCAATTTCAACCCATTAATTTATTTTTGAAGAGTTCTTTGTGAGCTACATATTGAAATACTAAATTGATTTATATTGTGAGCTTGTTATTTATGATACTAGGATTATTAGCCTCTTTTCCAAAATCGGTTTTCAAGTTATTCGAAAAATTTCGATTGTAAAAAAAAACCGGTACCCCATTTTGAAATTAAGAAAACATCTTATAAACCGGTTCTATTTTGCATAAATAGTTTTCCTGCAAAGAAATACTAATATTGATTTGAAACCATAACTAAAAATTACAATCAAATTATTAACAGTGAAGATAGCCTTTATTTCCAAAAAAGAAAAAGCATAACACTGGCCAACGAAATTTAGCGGCTAACATGGTGTATTATTTTTAAAAAATTTAAAGAAGCTTGAACCCTGTTCTTTTACCCCGAAAGACCAAAAGACTTTATACAGTATTTACTTTAAATTTTTTTTTTTAAATGCACAAGTAAGCAAAAGGTCGAACATTTGCGCATATTTTTACTTAAAAAATTTTAAAATAATTTAAAAATTTCCCTGCCGGCATTTTCTAATGCGGAAATTAGTAATTCGACATGGAATTTCTGTGAAAATCATCGCCGATGATATCGCTACTTTTTCGAATTCTTATCCGCTCTCGGAAAGTACTGATCCACCAAAAGGTAACGTCTTTATGAAACGAAAGCGACACAACAATTAGTAAATATTTCGATAGGAATAATAATAACTAGAGCGAAGAAGTTGGAGGTGTTAAAGAAGATTCTTAGGTTGGTTAAATTTGTGATAAAGCGTAATAAGAAATTTGGGATACTTTTGAGATTGCCACCACAACCGTTTTTTACGTGCCGCAAACATTTTTTGAAATTTTGTTGGCCTGTGTAATAAGTTCAAAGTTTTGTTTAGATCAAAACTAAAACAAATAAAATCAGTAGAAAATTCCTGTGCGATCTTATTTTATTTTTATATTTCACTACATTTTTTCAAACAGTTTTCGGATTTTTATTTTTTAAATTTTTTGTTTTGTCACAACAACAAGAAATAAATAGAACACAAATTGGAGGAGAAGCTCAGCCAACGACGTAGAAAACGTTTAAGCGCTAAATATCCATATATTGGCAACAAATATGAAAGACTGTTCATTAGGGTGGTCCAAAAATTCATATGAAAAAGTATAATCTGAATTTTTATACTTTCAGCCCCTTTTTCTATATCAAAAATATATAGCCCTATTTTTTTACTTTGAATTCATAAGATATTTAGAGGTCGCGCAACGCGCCCAAAGCTTTGTATGTATTTTATATAGGAAAAAACTACTTTTCGTTGAAATGGTATAGAATTCTTGAAACCCAATATTTTTTATTGTTTAATTGTTTATTTAACCATTTTCTCATAGTAAATATATTTTATAAGTCCTCCAAGAGCCCCAGAAAATGCAATGAGGGAACAAATAAAAAATTTTTGGTTTTAAAAAATGGTTAAATAAACAACTACGGTACAGCATAGCGATTAGCATCAAATAACTGCACCATTCTTGAAACAACCTATATTTAAAAAAAAAAAACAAGTAATTTTTAAGCAAAAACCAAAACCGACTTCAATTCTCATATAAAAATTTAAGATTTTCGTTAATCTCTTCATGAACGAATGATCGGATTTAATCCAAATTAGAATGAGACCACCTGTGAGGTATCAACTTTTCTTTAAAAAAAAATTTTAGAAATCGGTTAACGTGGTCCAAAGTTATGCGGTAGCATACATACAAAAAAAAATATTCCGACGAATTGATAACCTTCCACCTTTTTGTGAAGTTGGTTAAAAATTAAAAAAAAAATCGACGTCGAAATCCGCTGAATGCAATTGAGCATACATGAGTTGACTATGGCTGCCTCGCAGTTTTCACAGTTTTTATTGCATTTACCTGTGCAGATATTAACGGCACCACGATGTTTTGTTGTTTCTACCTTTGTTTGTCGTTTTATTTATCGCAGGCATGTCTGTTGTGATGACAGTAATTACAGTACCCTAGCAAAAACAGATCTCCTTTCAGCGACAATGGTGCGTGATAGCAAAGCCGATGATACGTGAAATACCTATGCACCGTAAACTAGAGCAGACCGCGAAAAAACCTCAACTCATGCATATCGAGTATAATTATCACATGCCTATATCGATAAATACGCTATTACTCGACATACAAAATTAATATTATAATGTCGGTGGTAATGTCAGTTCAATCAATAACTAAACTAAACTAATCATTATTTTCCAACTAATTTGAATTTTTTAACCGCGTGGCGTACCACTCCTTCACTCAACTCAACAAAAACAGAATATACGGAAATTTTTCAAATTGCTTTTGCATACCCCGTCAGTGTTTTTGTTCCAGTTTTTCAGTTTTCTGCTTTCCCACACCGATAATCGAAGTAAAATTTAATAGTGTGGCAATGCAGCCAGCGGCAAATAAGGCAAATAAAAACCAACAAATAACGAAAAAGTGCAATTTTATGCAGATATCTACTCGTATGTGCACTCGCTGGTGTAACTGCACAGATACTAACGGTATAGCCACTGACCCATATGAACGTTAACTCACTTAACTGGCTGTTTGTTAATCAACATGTGAAGATTGCCATCACCTGCTCAGCCCTACACTGCTACAACACTGCTGTCAGCAACATTCCTTCCGTTCTAGTAAACAACTGCATAGTTGGCATCACACGCCCCAATTTATTTGTATTGCCACATTCCACAGATCGCAGTCGTGGCAAGCACATTTTACATCTTTCCCAACGGATGATGCATCCTCTTCAGTAGTAAGGAGCAATGAAGCGAAAAGTCTGTAGCACCATCACTTGAATTCCAACAACGGTAGTGTAAGCAGTCAACAACAGCTGGCTGTACAGTAATCATAGTTGCCAACTTGGTGCTTTAAGCACTAGATTTAGTGCTTTTGGAAAATTAAAACGCCAAAAAAAAACGGTTTAGTGCCTAGTGCCCTTTTTAGTGCTTTTTTCTGCACTAAAATTTCTGAATTTACAAGAATCTACAAATTTAAATGCACTAAAATGCAAACCATGATTGATAAAAAGATGAAGTTGCAAACCCACGTTCTTGCGTTCTTGTTAAATTGTATTCGCGTTCAAAATGCTAGCACGCAGATAAGTTAAGTGTTTATTTTTTTATTTTCTTGATTATTGATAGATTACACAGTCCGAAAAATTTTAACTTTTTTTGCCACCTCAGTTCATCGGTTTTTAAATTTTTCGTTGCTGAACCCAAATCTGGCTGCAGAATTTCTCTATCACGTCAGAATTTTGAGATATCCTAACCTCTAAGTGTAAAAACACGGTTTATTATAAAAGAAAAAATTGTTTCGCTCATTTCTACTTAGGGTATCATTAAGTATTACTCTTCCCCTTCAAAATTCAATTTCATTTGTTGCGATTCGATTGTTCTTTCTCCAGATGTACCAGTTTTAATGTGCAGTACTTCGGTATTACTTCGTAAGCATGAATGTGTAATTATTTATACATGTAAATATTGTTTATTTTTTTACTTTTGTTTACCACAAACTCTTATAAAAGAAAGTATCCTTTGATTAAAAAAGAATTTAGTGCTTTTAGTGCGGTAAAACGCTCTTTTTTCCAAGGTCTGGTGCTTTTTGAAATTCAAAAGTTGGCAACACTGACAGTAATAGTTTGTTAACTTGAGTAACAGCTGAATGATAACCAAGCGGACTGGGGCAAGTTAAACTAAGAAAGTCAGTAAAGTTTCGCTTCATATGCAGGCAAGCTGGCTATACCGAATACAAAAAAAAAAAATTATTTAAGAAAAATGCCGAATTGGTTGCAAAAATGTTAAATAGGGGTAGTTTTTACATAGATAGAATTTATGCAAAAATCTTCTTAATGATTACTTTGTGCTTCCTGAGTTATATGGATTATTATATTTGGAAGGAAAGCTCTATTGATTTCTGATACCGTCAGTTAAGAGAAGGTAAAACAGAACAAACGGTCTGGTCTTTTCTATGGCTGCTTGCTTGCGTTTGGCTCTAAAAGGAATCGAGGCTTTATGCTGCCCAACGAAATATATGCGAGCTTTAAAGTATTAACTCGACACATTAATTTTGGAAGATAATTTTAAAATTTATCATATATTTTTTTTTGTTATTTAAAAACTAGCCATACTTTTCGGGCCATCTAAAAACTTGACATATATTTTTGATAATTTCAAAACTAGACATAAATCTGTGGTAGTTTAAAAGAAGATAATAATTTCTGGTTATTTAAAAGCTGGATAAAAAAATATCTTATAACATATATATATTTTTTTTTCTTTGGTCACCTTAAGCCCGAACATAATTTTTAAACAATTTGAAAATTGGACATCATATTCTAAAACGGTTTGGCATATTACGTCGTTAGTCGTTTTCTGCATTTTATATATTTTTCTATCTACGCTTTTCAAAAAATTACGTTTTTTTATTTGTTCAGGGACCCCTAATTTATGTTCTATGTTTAAAGAGCAAAATATTTGTATACATTATTTTAAACACCAGTTTTGTGTGTCCGTAACTCCAGTTTTTAAATAGAAATTTAAAAAATTAAAATGGATTTTTGGTAATTTAAAAGGCGGGCATAATATTTTTGTCATTTGAAGAATGTATATTGGGTTATGTATAAAATGACCGCAGTTATAAATGTTTAAAATACCGCCGACTCCTCTAAAAAAATTTTAAGAACGCTTCATTTCAGAAATAGGTTGATGAATCTCAGAAATTGATTGAAGAACGAATTACGTACTATACGCAGACCGAAATATAGTACAATACTATATATTATAGTATGGTTGGCAACCCTAGTTATATCTGCAAAACCTTAGTTGCTAGAGCACTTTAAAGACTCAAAATTTACCCCAAGATAAGCCAATATTTACCGTAGTTTCTACGACATAAACCGAACTGATTACGTGCAAAAAGGCATCTGGAAATAAACCTGCAATTTTGTCTTTAAAACGCCGCATTTTTCTTTGAAATCGCTTCCTTAGTTCTCCTGCAATGAGCGTTTTTGTGAAACTCCAAAAATTACAACTACAATATTTGTGCATAGCATCAGTATTGCCTGGTCATTGAAGAGAGAAGTCGTCAGTTTCGTTCCCAAAAATCGTCATTTGCTTGTAAAAATTGTCAATATATAAAAAATTTTAATAAACGGAACCAGGAAGCTCTTTTGATTTTTGTTTAATTTATTCTAGCTTCTGTTTTCTATACGCAAAAATACCTTTTTTTGGAATTTTTAAAATTCGCATTATTTTTAACAAAAATAGTTTTAATTGCAATAAAATCACATTTTCATCTTCATTTTTTTTTTTTTTTGAAAGTGTAACTTAACTATAAGCATCAAAAACTGTTCATACTTACAATATTGCTAAAGAACTTATTCATAATTCCCTTCGCTCAATAAAATATGAACCAGTACAAAACGAGGCAACACAAAAATTACGAATTTGACCGCCAAAAACTACACAAATAGTGATGAAACAAAGAAGAAAACTACTTATCGATAACTACTATTAGTGCTGCCGCATGATATAATTTCGATACGACAATTATGTATTAGAAGAAATGGTAAACTATCAACAAGTGTTTACACTGCAACTTTTAGTTGGCTGTGTAACTATCTTCAAAGCTCAGAACCAGCTAAATTTGCACATAAAGACATTGGATCACAGAAATCGTCAAATCGTCATCTTGGCATGACGGCATGGCATTCATTTCGAAACGTAAGACGTATTCTACGTGAAAAAACATTGACGTGTTTCAAGAAAGCATCCGATTTCCCTTAATCTGACTACAACCCTTGCTGTACCAGCTCTGCCTACGATGCATAACGTTAAGAAATAGAGAGGGAGTGGTTCGAACTGAATTCAATGAATACGACCACTGTATCCTCGCTCAAAGACTGCATTAAGCATAATGAGCTTAACTATGCTTTCAAAAGGCCAGGAAATGCTCCCTGCAGGAGTTGAGAGTCAATCGTAGGCACTTGACTCTGTCGGAAAATTTCTGTTATTGCAGGAAGAGTGGCATGGCGTACTCTTACGAAATACCACGAAAGATATAAGACTGCAGATGCAGCATTGCAAACTGCAGACTCAACAAAACTAAACAGAGATTAAATTTGACACGTGTTCCGGTACTTGAAAGGTACGCAAGCAAACATTTTGCTGCTATCTATGCATTTATGTACATATTTCGGTGTGTAAAATATCGAGCCCTAACCGCCAAAATAACGTAAGCGACATTTTTTTTTTAATTTTCTTTTTGATGCAGAAATGTATCTAGATGCTCTAGGAATATTTCTGCATCAAAAAGAAAATTTTGAAAAAAATGTCGCTTACGTTATTTTGGCGGTTAGGGCTCGATATTGTTGCTTAGTAAGGACAAAAGAGTTAAGTTTAGCCACACCTACGGCTGAATTATTTGGTCTCTAAACTATCAAATACTGTTGATTTTTTTTACGAAAATTCTTAATTGGCAAAATTTATATGTATGTGTCTCCTAACAAAAAAAAAACGACTATAAACCAGCCCTTGGAACGTGTGTTTAACTCAAGAGCATAAACGCTGATTATTGGGCCCTGCAAAGGCTGTATGCACATAAATATGTACATATTGATGCTTCTGGAATGAAACAAATTTACAAAGAAAGAAAATCGAACAATTTGTAAATTTTTTGAAATTTTAGATACCAGAAGCAACAGCAAAATACACGTTTTTTTTTTTTTTGCTGTTCATATGCCTTGTACCACAGCATATTTTCTCCATCTGTGCGAGTACAAAGCTTCCATAATCGTGCTTATAAATTTTTTAAATACATTTTTCCTAAGGTGTTGGAAAATATAGCTTTTCAAATTTCAGCAACCGAAAATTTGGCAAAATTCGCCATAATTTCTAAATAACAACTACTCTGAAAATAACGGATATAATTTCGGAAATTACCGTCTCTAATATATACCCCAAAAATATGCATAAATAATTGGGTAACACGTAGCTTCTTTTATTAGGTTTTTTCTTTCTATTTATTCGTAGGCACTTTAACAGAGAATGTCTGGCATGACTATTCCAAAATAAGAAAAAAATTAAATTTTTCCTCAATGGAGACAGAATTGCACAATTTATATTGCAATATGTAAAAAAATTAAATTACAAAACTTGAAATGTAAACAATCACTGTTTATGTTCTAACTGGCAAAAGTTGCAACTAATGCACAAATTGCAACATCGATCACGCTTACAACTTTAAAAGTGCAAATAATTCAAAAAAAAAACGTTGCTACGTGCAGCGCGCGTCAGAGATTGACGCAGGACTTTGTTAGTTAGTGAGCTTGTGAATTGGCAAGGACGCCGGGTATATGACCTTAAGTTGTACTCCTGCGGGTTATGACACCACTTCATTTAACAAAATCATTCCAATTCCAGTACAGCGTAATAATATTTAACTACAAACTTTGATTTTCCCTGCAGATATACTTCAAAATTTATTAATAAGTCACATCGCAAAACAAAACACTCATACACCGAAAGGGTTATTTTTGATGAATTTAATTAAGATCGATGTAGCTCCAAAACTTTAATTAGCTTCTTGCGCGTACAGCAGACTACCAGAAAGATTGGTACAAATGTGAGATCAAAGGCAAGCCATTGGCCTCCTTGTACTGGCATATGCACACAAATTTAAGGTTGTGTCAGACATTACATACATACGTATTTATAATAAAAATTCCAAACTAAAAGCCACTCACCTGATGTAGCGCTATGAAATCCTTTAAGTCGCGCCATTTGCTCTCATACAATGAGCGACGTGAATACATTCGTTGAATTATAGCCGTAACATTACCGAATACGACGGCATGCATTAATGCTGCAAAGAGAGGTTGACGTAGAACGGCAGAGATGGCACAGGGTAGGATTGAATGGAGTAAACAAACATAATGATGAGAAATGTAAGTTAAATAAATCTCAGTTAATTACAATTTAAATTTATGTGTAAATACATGTTAAGCGCCCATTCCGGCAAAATAAGCATTAAATTAGGGCTGTGCGACTATTCGATTACTCGAGCAAGTTGGTTAATCAATTATTCGGTTAATCAATTACTCGAGTAATCAAGATTTTGACTACTCAAAACGATGATTAATCGAGTTACTCGAAATATGATTACTCAAAAAAAATAACTTTGCTCGTTAAAAGAGTTTCCTTTGGAAAATGCTTATTTTCTTTTTTACATTCTGTATATGAACAAATTTTTCGTTTTCATTTTTGAAAACAGAAACGTTGTTTTCAAAGCATCAAGGAACTTTAACTTCTTTATACATATGTAAAGAGTTGAAATGTTGATTACTCATTTTACTCGAAATGTTGATTAATCATAAAGCAAATTACTCAAATATTTTTGTTTTTGGTTAATCAAAAATCTTGATTACTCGAGTAACTGAACTTTTGAGTAATCATAATTTCCAATTAATCGAATAATTGAGTTATTTACTTTATGATTAATTAAAATTTTGAGTAATCAATTAATCGCACAGCCCTAATATAAATCCATAAACAGGTGTTTTCACGCTCACAAATTCATAGCATACTTTCAGGCATTAATCAAAAACCTTTGTCGCATTCATGTGTGTATGTATGTTTTCGATTTATGCCGGCTTGCTGAATTTTCTCACACTTTTCTTTTCATCATACTTATATCTTACCTCCAATTAGCATCATAATTATGGAGAAGACCTTTTCCGCTGTCGTATTCGCTGACACATTGCCAAACCCCACCGATGTTAGGCTGGTGAAGGTGAAATAGAGCGCCGTTGAATAGGCTTCCGCATTGGTTATATTAGTTATGGGTATTTTCAAGCGCTCCGACAAAGCATGCATCCAACCTGTAAGAAAATTTCAATAGTTTTTTCAGTCCTAAATAATAAATATTGATGCAACAATTTTTTTTTAGTGTAATTCAAATTTTGTGAAGTACTGTGAAATCATTAACATTTGAACTTAAGTTCAAAGCAACTACGTGATGATACATATTATAGTAAAGGAAGACTAAAAGGGCTGTCTCGGGCTATTACCGTTTCGATTCTATTATCTAATGTATTTTAAAGTGCATCTCAATTTATTTTTTTAAATGGCAATTAGGGTACTCTGGGTATCATGGCCTCATAAAGGAACCCACAGAACATGTCTTTAACAAGAGACATGCTTCTGCTCGCAAAATAATTAAGGGTACAATCGATTTGTTAAAAAGCCGATTCCGATGTTTAAAAGGTTTGTTAGCCAACCTTATTTACGTTTACTATGCGCTACGTAACACTTGCCGCAGGCGTTGCATATCTACGATGAATGAAGAGGATGGCCACGATCTGGAAATGGCAAGTAGAAATGTTGAAGACGAGAGCGAAAATGATCATCAGGCGATTGTAGATGGAGGAGAAATGAGGGATGAAGTTGTCCGCAGTTTACGGGTGTAAATTTTTGAATTATTTAAACACATAGCGCCTCACAGAAGTATCCGTAATTTAGTTTTTTTCACAATATTCAAAATATTTTGCATCATCGTTTATTTTAGTTTTAAATAGTTTATTCTATAACAAAATTCATATAAATCAATTCTGCAAACTATGTACAAAATTCCCAACATTTAATCAAATGAAAAAAAAAAAATGAATCAAAACTTCACACATTTTATTCAGATATGTAAGTGTAAGCAGTCTTGTAGCTCATTCAATTTAGTATAACGTAGTGCAAGTTTCAAGTACCTAAAAGTAACCGTTGATTTTTTAGATTTTTTTTGTCGAGGCTTTAGCATATTTTTTTCAATATAAAATGCTTGTGAATTTTAGCACAATATAGAACTTTTCGATAACTACTCCGCATGCGCTGCACCGGAATCAAGAACAGGTCCGTTTCATTACGATCGTTTTCGCTTTGTTTGTCCAAGTAGTTCTTAAAGAGCAATTTTAAGATACGGATTTATCAAAGTATTTGGATACAGATTAGAGCAGTAACGACTTGTAAATTTCCTCAATATTATGAAAATTCCAAATAAAATATTTGGCTGACAAGCAGCATATATATATATATATTTGTGTTTAATTAGCCGATTACTTTTCACTCCGACTAGCCAAAGTGAAAACTTTTCAAATCGAAAAAATTTTGTCGGAATCGTAGTGCAGAACAGGGCTGAAAGTTATGTATGTATATCATTCTATAAATTTACTACAAGAAATAAGTCCAGTCGACAAAAAATTACATCTATATAAGTTCATCTTTCAATTGGGCAATATTTTTTTTCTGTAATCAAACTTTGCAGCACATTAAAAATTTAGTTGTTTGTCATTGAACATTTTCATTGAATTTCGTGCCAGAATCCAAAATTGGATTTATATAACCAATTACGTAATTTCGTCAACTAAGCACTTATGTACTTACACACATATGTGCCACAAGTATTAGGCTAACAGAAAAGTGACCCTCGCAGTCGAGAAGCAATTGTCTTTTAATCTAATTGACCATGTAATAAAAGGGATACATATTTAGTAAATCAAAATTGATACGCCGATAAATTTTCTTGCCTAATTGGACTGACCTATTGACCTTTCTTACGCATCATGTCACGCAACTACAAACGCACACGCATTCTATCATGCATGCGAATAGATCAAAGCACAGTGATGAATGAAGTCGGTTTCGAAGAATTGCTTACGTCCTCTAAAACCCATTTCAACTAAACTCACAGTTACATATTAACACACACACACACTGGCATATGTTTGCAAATGAATGATTAAGCAAGAAAGACAACTTTTGCCTGACAAGGCAAAGCAAAGCTGTTGCATATAATCCGATAGTGGAGACTATAGTAACATACAAAAAAAAACGAAATGTTAACAATGTCAAACTAAGAGAAATATGCTGTGTAAATAGAAAAACATACATACACATACATACGTATACATTTACAAGAACCCTGCGGTAAAACTTATAGGCAGTCTGGTAAAGCGCTAGTTCCGAACTATATATGTATTTCAGAACCATCTCTGAACTGGTACAAAACGGCTGCAGAGCGGGACAGTTGAAACTTGCGGTGTATGTGTACAAATTCTCACTTCTCGTACAATATGAAAGTAGCTCAGCGAGAAGACCTCCGACTCAAGCATCTTTGGTCGCGACTCGCGGGTTCAAATCGCGGTGGAGGCAGTTGTGAGTTTTCAGATTCAATGAATTTCGATTGTTGCGTGCCGCTTACAATACATTTTTAATTTTTTATTTTTTTTGTTTATAACATATATAAAAAACATGGACTCTGTAAAAGAAAAGACAAAAATGGAAAATGTTTTCTTATAAAAAAAAAGTAAGTGCGCCTGGGCCACACTGGAGAAGTGAAACTTACGTTACATATCTATTTTGTCTCAAAACCAATATAAGTACATACAAACATACATCTGCTTTTGCTTAAGGTTTTTTGTCTTTTTTTTATTTAGATCCCTCTACCTCTACCACTGTTCTGTTTTCCTTTATCCTAATTAGCTATATAGCAAAATCGATAGAAACAGCCAACAAATATCAATAACAAAACCGATTAAAATATCGATAACAACATCGATAAAAATATCCATAATCAAAACGATAAATAACCGATAACAAATCACTTACAAAACGTAAAAAAATCAATAAAAAATTCGATAACAATACCGATAACAAAATCAATAAACAATAGATAACAGAATCGACAGCAAAATCGATAAAAATATTGATAATAAATTCGATAAAAATATCGATAACAAAATCTAGAGCAATATAAATAACAAAGCCAATAACAATAGCGATAACAAATATCGATAACAAAATCGTTAAAAAAATCTATTACAAAATCGATAACACAATCGATGAAAATTTCTATTATTATATCGATAAGTTCTGAAGATGTCGATTGCAAAATCAATAACAATATCACTAAAAAATTCGATAAAAATATCGATTATTTTATCGATAAATTCCGAGAATTCAGAAAATCCCTAAAATCCGAAAATAGTTTACTGATTGAGTCTCTGTGTCTCCGTCTATATCCTTTTCTCTATAATTGCCTTTATTTTAATCATTCTTCCTCTATATTCATCTTTACTTTTATCGGTATCCTCAACTTTTTCTTTATATTGAGCTATGTTTTTGCCTTTATATTTATTATTTTCTTCACCTACATATTTCTCTTATATAAGTAAAGTGTTTAAATTTGCCTTGATCTTCATTTTTGTCTTTATCTTTACGCATCTTTGTTATTACCTTTGCCTTTGTCCTTTTCTTCATGTATGTACGTACTCACCTTTGCTTTCATTCCTGTATTGTTTTTTTTTAAGTGTTATTCGTTAATCTTTTATTAGCAAGTTTTTGTTAAATTGAACCCATATGCATTTACACAAGAAGTATTTCTTTAAGCCACAACCATTTCCGCTGCACCATTTCCGAGTGCAATTTCCATTGAATTTGCCAATTTACTCCCAACCAACCAACCGCCGGTAAAGAAGTTTCACTTCAAAAACCGTTCAAAACGCAACCGGTTAAAAACTAGAAGCAAAGTAATGCACTGCGCGGCATTTGCAACGGCCAATGATACCGCCGTGTAAAACTGGCCAGTTGAAAGCATTGCTAGTTCTACGCTAGTTCTGAGCTAGTCAGATTTTCTGCAGGGAATACAAGCATTGTTGGTTTACCCAAACCACAAGCATGGATAGATATACATACACACTATGCCATAGAAAGAAATGTCAACCAGGAAACAGCATCGTCAGCGGATCATGGCAAAGCAACAGCTCAATGTCAGTAAACAACCAAGCATAGAGCTCAATGCAACGGAGAGTAAAGCGGGTTAGATTAAAACGAACGCACATTTGTAATACATATATACAAACAAATATTTGTAGTCGTTTAGTTTTAGTGTATACTGTAACGAGAGGAACTGCTTAGGAACACAAGGAAATTGCTTATAAGTCTCCGCTTCCTGCCAACGCACATAGCCTTATTTGCACTCGTAAATAGGTATGAGCGAGGGCTTGTAAATATGTTTGTGCTGTCAATTGATCGATTGTATCCAATGGCAGTAGACAAGCAACCAGCCAGTAAGGATAACTTAAAAAAAAATGCAGATGAAATGGGAGAAGAGATACTAAATATTTATGCTATTTGTTTAATTTAAAATATCCGTGCACTTTTTTAGCAGCTTTACAAAATAAATTTTATGACTAATTTTTTGCTTTTCAAGCATTAGCAATTAGGCATTTAAGATAGGTTGGTACTGAAAATAATACAGTACTGGTACAAATATCGATCGGAATAACATAAATATTTTTCAATAAAAATAAACACCAACAACAATGGAAGGCTTTTAATGTAGGCTACCAACTCCAAGGGCATTTTGGACTGGTAAATATTACTAACTACGATCTTTTGTTTTAATGCGCTTACCGTACATTTGAATCACTTGATGATTGACAACAATTTTTTTAGCACACAATCGAATATTCGCTACTTAGCTACTTATTTATATACATATGCATGTAGTTAGTTGCTAATGAGAATTTAGTGTTGGTATTGCTAGCATTTTCTGCAAAGTTTACAATTTCATTTTAGTTAGTTACTAACCAGCTTATCACTTTTGAGGTGAAACGCCGGTATATGCCGAAAATGGGCACATCCGGCGAAAGCAGGTAATAAGTAGCAACCACTCATCCATCCAGCCTTGTTACTAAGATTACTTGTAATTGAAAATGTGTCATGGCAGCAAAGTCGATGCGTAAAGTGTGATTGACTTTTAATTAGTTTGCTTAGAGATATGGTATGAACTTTGTTGTGTTATATGCATTTGCAAAGTTTTTGTATAGACCGCAACCATAACCTTAATATTATGCGTGACTTAACGGAAATATCAGCAAAATTACACCTACAAGCCATGGAAGGCAATTTTGCCCGAAATCTGCGCGTGGCAAGAAATTATCTAAGTAAGTTGCTACTTATGAAGTTCTTAGTTGTTTCTCTTGCCGAAAATTTTGAAATAAGATGCAATCATTTTGCTTAATAAAGCAGTTGATAGTGGCCTGAAATTTGAGAAAGTGTGAGAATTTGATACCATTTAAACTTATAAATAAGCTGAAAGAGTTCGAGCCAGTGTAAAGGGGTATTTACCAAAAACTTATGTGCAAATCTTGACGAGAGGGCAAACTAAATAAAGGCTGGCTTGGAATGTAACTTGGACTGATGGTGGCTTTGAATATAGAGTATAATATTAGTATTAGAGAAGTTGCTTATTGCGTACATGATTTTTCCCCTGCTGACAATCGAATCCAACACTCTACTCTTTATGGGTTCGGAAGAGGTTGGATCTGAAGTGCAGCCCGAGAAGTGAGTTTTGACTAGTACGTATCTCCAAGGAGTTTTTGGCTGAGCTTGTCCACACACCATCATAAGGCTTAAAAACATATGCCACTATTCTGTAAGAAGGGCCTTTATAAGTTCCGAGTTGCGTTGCATTTGCAGAGTACCCAGGATATTTCGATGGCTGAGTGGAAGATCGACTTATCTCGGCAGCCAGTTCGAAAACGCTCTTTCTCAAAAAACTTTTCAAGAACGCCCTACTTCAGAATTTAATTGAAAAACACCCGAACTGGCTGCCTAGATAGGTCGATCTTTCCTCGGCCATCGATATACTCGTGACGTGAGTATAAATAAGGCTCTGGAACCCAGGTTTGTGGTTCAGGGAGTTGCCACAGCGATGACCCTGACAAGTTCCTGTAGAAATTATTTCGCTTAAACATCCAGAAGTTCAGTCCTGGCTGATCGACGTCAGGGTGGGCAGCTGTATCTGAACAGTCAGCCCTGATGGAGTGACAAACGTGGTCCTGGAGGATATGGACAAGTTAAAGTCCGCCTTGCACGAGGTGGGTCGTTGCTACATCAAGTGGTTCTCCTTCCGGGTACGGCCGGAAATCCTGATGCCAGGCTGGTTCTGGTGTGTTGAGTTTCGACCATCGTGTGTTTGACTTTAGAGTTAACCAAGACGTCTTTCGACGCTGCGGGCCGGAAGGGCACCACTTGGCAAGTTTCCGGACTGTCGTAACTACGCCTTTTGGGGAACACCGGCCGGTCCTCTTATGATGTTGGCAAGCAGTCCCATCTATAGCGCCATTGTGACACAAACGCGCGCCAGACCTTAATGGCGAGCTGGGATCCTATGAATTGCATGGCTATGGATTCCTCGACATAGTGGGTGTGTTAAGGGGGTTTTCGGCAGAGTGTTGGCCACCAGCCTGTGCTGCGGGTTTGGTGAGCCTCCAGAGCCCTATCTGGGATAACTGGATTCAGTGCTACTACTACCGAGTATCAGCCTGATTATCTTGGTATGAACGTTAGTGATATGTATTTAAGGTAGTAAATGTCATGTGAATAGAGTGTTTTGTGCATATCCAAACCTAGGTCAGCAGTCCTCAGCATTGGTAGCTGCGGTTAGGAGGTCTGACCGAAGACTTAATTCTGGTACCATGACCTGTTCGTGTGGCAAGGTCCTTTGGAGAGTATCGTGGTGGGTGTGGCTTAAAACCCAAATGAAGGTAGAGCGGACTTTTGTTGGCACGATGTGGAGTTGCATTGCAACCGGGAGCTGGACCCAAAGTAGGGCAGAGGTTTAGATAGGTCTCGAATCCTACCAAGGTGTTAAGGGAGTTTCACTCCGTCTTTTAAAATTGGGACTGAAGTGTTTGCATTTGAGGCATTTTGGCCCATGCTTTTATTTGATCCGCTGTGCTTTTGAACGCCGTGTGGTTAGGCCGACGTCGGTCATTGACGATCTGAGCAAATAATCTCAGCCTCATAGCGGTCTTTACCAGGTGCTTTGCAATAAAATATTGCGTTGTTACACTATATGTTTATGCAATTGGGTCTTCATAATTTCGGCATTTCTAAAACTCAAATCGCATCTGTACGAACTAATTAGGTACTGGTAATACAACTACTAAAATTATTTAAATTTTGAGTGATCTGCTTTCCCAACACAGCTCGAATGCAGACAAATTATGGGAGACATTTATGCCATAAAATGCGATGGAATTTAATAGTGAGTATTCTGCCTTTCTTTGAAAAAATTAAATATTATGA
>NW_016159788.1:18672-25357 GCF_001687245.7 Rhagoletis zephyria | reverse complement strand
ATTTACTCCCAACCAACCAACCGCCGGTAAAGAAGTTTCACTTCAAAAACCGTTCAAAACGCAACCGGTTAAAAACTAGAAGCAAAGTAATGCACTGCGCGGCATTTGCAACGGCCAATGATACCGCCGTGTAAAACTGGCCAGTTGAAAGCATTGCTAGTTCTACGCTAGTTCTGAGCTAGTCAGATTTTCTGCAGGGAATACAAGCATTGTTGGTTTACCCAAACCACAAGCATGGATAGATATACATACACACTATGCCATAGAAAGAAATGTCAACCAGGAAACAGCATCGTCAGCGGATCATGGCAAAGCAACAGCTCAATGTCAGTAAACAACCAAGCATAGAGCTCAATGCAACGGAGAGTAAAGCGGGTTAGATTAAAACGAACGCACATTTGTAATACATATATACAAACAAATATTTGTAGTCGTTTAGTTTTAGTGTATACTGTAACGAGAGGAACTGCTTAGGAACACAAGGAAATTGCTTATAAGTCTCCGCTTCCTGCCAACGCACATAGCCTTATTTGCACTCGTAAATAGGTATGAGCGAGGGCTTGTAAATATGTTTGTGCTGTCAATTGATCGATTGTATCCAATGGCAGTAGACAAGCAACCAGCCAGTAAGGATAACTTAAAAAAAAATGCAGATGAAATGGGAGAAGAGATACTAAATATTTATGCTATTTGTTTAATTTAAAATATCCGTGCACTTTTTTAGCAGCTTTACAAAATAAATTTTATGACTAATTTTTTGCTTTTCAAGCATTAGCAATTAGGCATTTAAGATAGGTTGGTACTGAAAATAATACAGTACTGGTACAAATATCGATCGGAATAACATAAATATTTTTCAATAAAAATAAACACCAACAACAATGGAAGGCTTTTAATGTAGGCTACCAACTCCAAGGGCATTTTGGACTGGTAAATATTACTAACTACGATCTTTTGTTTTAATGCGCTTACCGTACATTTGAATCACTTGATGATTGACAACAATTTTTTTAGCACACAATCGAATATTCGCTACTTAGCTACTTATTTATATACATATGCATGTAGTTAGTTGCTAATGAGAATTTAGTGTTGGTATTGCTAGCATTTTCTGCAAAGTTTACAATTTCATTTTAGTTAGTTACTAACCAGCTTATCACTTTTGAGGTGAAACGCCGGTATATGCCGAAAATGGGCACATCCGGCGAAAGCAGGTAATAAGTAGCAACCACTCATCCATCCAGCCTTGTTACTAAGATTACTTGTAATTGAAAATGTGTCATGGCAGCAAAGTCGATGCGTAAAGTGTGATTGACTTTTAATTAGTTTGCTTAGAGATATGGTATGAACTTTGTTGTGTTATATGCATTTGCAAAGTTTTTGTATAGACCGCAACCATAACCTTAATATTATGCGTGACTTAACGGAAATATCAGCAAAATTACACCTACAAGCCATGGAAGGCAATTTTGCCCGAAATCTGCGCGTGGCAAGAAATTATCTAAGTAAGTTGCTACTTATGAAGTTCTTAGTTGTTTCTCTTGCCGAAAATTTTGAAATAAGATGCAATCATTTTGCTTAATAAAGCAGTTGATAGTGGCCTGAAATTTGAGAAAGTGTGAGAATTTGATACCATTTAAACTTATAAATAAGCTGAAAGAGTTCGAGCCAGTGTAAAGGGGTATTTACCAAAAACTTATGTGCAAATCTTGACGAGAGGGCAAACTAAATAAAGGCTGGCTTGGAATGTAACTTGGACTGATGGTGGCTTTGAATATAGAGTATAATATTAGTATTAGAGAAGTTGCTTATTGCGTACATGATTTTTCCCCTGCTGACAATCGAATCCAACACTCTACTCTTTATGGGTTCGGAAGAGGTTGGATCTGAAGTGCAGCCCGAGAAGTGAGTTTTGACTAGTACGTATCTCCAAGGAGTTTTTGGCTGAGCTTGTCCACACACCATCATAAGGCTTAAAAACATATGCCACTATTCTGTAAGAAGGGCCTTTATAAGTTCCGAGTTGCGTTGCATTTGCAGAGTACCCAGGATATTTCGATGGCTGAGTGGAAGATCGACTTATCTCGGCAGCCAGTTCGAAAACGCTCTTTCTCAAAAAACTTTTCAAGAACGCCCTACTTCAGAATTTAATTGAAAAACACCCGAACTGGCTGCCTAGATAGGTCGATCTTTCCTCGGCCATCGATATACTCGTGACGTGAGTATAAATAAGGCTCTGGAACCCAGGTTTGTGGTTCAGGGAGTTGCCACAGCGATGACCCTGACAAGTTCCTGTGGAAATTATTTCGCTTAAACATCCAGAAGTTCAGTCCTGGCTGATCGACGTCAGGGTGGGCAGCTGTATCTGAACAGTCAGCCCTGATGGAGTGACAAACGTGGTCCTGGAGGATATGGACAAGTTAAAGTCCGCCTTGCACGAGGTGGGTCGTTGCTACATCAAGTGGTTCTCCTTCCGGGTACGGCCGGAAATCCTGATGCCAGGCTGGTTCTGGTGTGTTGAGTTTCGACCATCGTGTGTTTGACTTTAGAGTTAACCAAGACGTCTTTCGACGCTGCGGGCCGGAAGGGCACCACTTGGCAAGTTTCCGGACTGTCGTAACTACGCCTTTTGGGGAACACCGGCCGGTCCTCTTATGATGTTGGCAAACAGTCCCATCTATAGCGCCATTGTGACACAAACGCGCGCCAGACCTTAATGGCGAGCTGGGATCCTATGAATTGCATGGCTATGGATTCCTCGACATAGTGGGTGTGTTAAGGGGGTTTTCGGCAGAGTGTTGGCCACCAGCCTGTGCTGCGGGTTTGGTGAGCCTCCAGAGCCCTATCTGGGATAACTGGATTCAGTGCTACTACTACCGAGTATCAGCCTGATTATCTTGGTATGAACGTTAGTGATATGTATTTAAGGTAGTAAATGTCATGTGAATAGAGTGTTTTGTGCATATCCAAACCTAGGTCAGCAGTCCTCAGCATTGGTAGCTGCGGTTAGGAGGTCTGACCGAAGACTTAATTCTGGTACCATGACCTGTTCGTGTGGCAAGGTCCTTTGGAGAGTATCGTGGTGGGTGTGGCTTAAAACCCAAATGAAGGTAGAGCGGACTTTTGTTGGCACGATGTGGAGTTGCATTGCAACCGGGAGCTGGACCCAAAGTAGGGCAGAGGTTTAGATAGGTCTCGAATCCTACCAAGGTGTTAAGGGAGTTTCACTCCGTCTTTTAAAATTGGGACTGAAGTGTTTGCATTTGAGGCATTTTGGCCCATGCTTTTATTTGATCCGCTGTGCTTTTGAACGCCGTGTGGTTAGGCCGACGTCGGTCATTGACGATCTGAGCAAATAATCTCAGCCTCATAGCGGTCTTTACCAGGTGCTTTGCAATAAAATATTGCGTTGTTACACTATATGTTTATGCAATTGGGTCTTCATAATTTCGGCATTTCTAAAACTCAAATCGCATCTGTACGAACTAATTAGGTACTGGTAATACAACTACTAAAATTATTTAAATTTTGAGTGATCTGCTTTCCCAACACAGCTCGAATGCAGACAAATTATGGGAGACATTTATGCCATAAAATGCGATGGAATTTAATAGTGAGTATTCTGCCTTTCTTTGAAAAAATTAAATATTATGAAATCGTTTAATACCTGCTTACCATTATTCTAAGTATTCGCACCTCTGCAGTGATAAAGGCGATAATCAAATATTAATACGCAAAGTAGCAGCAAGGTTAGCACATATTAAATATTCCACTTTAAGCTCATACGAAATACAAACCTACACTTCGCCAGCAATCCACAACATTACTCAGTCCCGTAGATGCAATAAGAGTACACACACATTTACACGTATATATGTATGTATAACAACCTGCACTGTTCACATATGCTTTTCTATAGTATGTAACTATTAATGGATAAGAACAACCGACACTTGCATATACACACAAATGCAAATATGTGTTGCGGTGTGCCAACTTGCTTACTCGGTGCTACTGAGCGTATAAGTAATTTCCATTTGAAAGCGAAGAGCATGAAATGCAACACATTACGGTGGCTCATATTCATTAAAGTCAAACGCGTACGCATGTGCTTATGTACTACGTGTATACCTATGTTTATATGTATGTGCGTGTAAACATACATGTATACCCACAAAAGCATTGCTACTTTCCTGAGCACTTACCTATATCCCAGCCGCTATCATTCATCATGTACTCCTTTTCGGCAATGATATACCAAATGCACGCCAACCAGTGCGCCACCAGCGAGAAGCAAAGCATTAGCAATGTCAATATCATAGCGGTGTATTGTGAGTATCGATCCATTTTTTGCAACAATCGCGCCAGCCGCAACAAGCGTGTCAATTTCACCAAATGAATGTGTGATTCCTATGGGAAGAAAAAGATGTGCGAAAAAATTTTAGGAAAAAAAATGAGTCTATCTATGCATATGCGCTGTGTGCTGAGGGAAGTGGCGCAAATTTCTGAAGGAAAAAATATTTATTTTTTGCGGAAAAAAACGGCGGAAGAAACAAAGAAAGGTGTTACAAAAAATCNGAAGAAAAAATGTTAGAAAAAAAAATGAGTCTATGCATATGCGCTGTGTGCTGAGGGAAGTGGCGCAAATTTCTGAAGGAAAAAATATTTATTTTTTGCGGAAAAAAACGGCGGAAGAAACAAAGAAAGGTGTTACAAAAAATCAGCAAGTCAATAGACGTTGTTGATTGAAGTGAGTATTGCAGGAGTTTTTTGTCACATCAAGTCGCGCTATTGAGATATGCCACATTTGACAAATGATGAGAAGGAAGTAGAAATGTACTTCTAAATCCAAAACTGGCCATTAAATTTGGTGAATTTAAAAGCTGAACATAAATTTATGGTAATGAAAACTGACGATACATTTTTATTCATTAAAAAATTTACGATAACTTTATGATGTTATAAAAATTGTACTATAATTTTTGTTAAGTTAAAAACTGATCGTGTAAAATTTAGATAAGANATACAAAAAATCCACAAGTCAATAGACGTTGATTGAAGTGAGTATTGCAGGAGGTTTTTTTTCACATCAAGTCGCGCGATTGAGATATGCCACATTTGACAAATGATGAGAAGGAAGTAGAAATGTACTTCTAAATCCAAAACTGGCCATTAAATTTGGTGACTTTAAAAGCTGGACATAAATTTGTGGTAATGAAAACTGGCGATACATTTTTATTCATTAAAAAATTGACGATAACTTTATGATGTTATAAAAATTGGACTATAATTTTTGTTAAGTTAAAAACTGATCGTGTAAAATTTAGATAAGAAAGGACGTGAAAAGGTAGATATCGAATTTCTAATCTATGACCATGATTTTATGGACATAGATTTTTGGTCATTTAAAATTTCGTAAAATTAGTGATAGTTTAAAATTGGACATTAAATTTGGTCCATTTAAAAACTGACCATAAATTTATGGTAATATGAAAACTGGAAACTAATTTTTGGTAGTTGGCATAATGTTTTGGTAAAGTTAAAACTGGATACACATTGTTATTCATTAAAAAAAAACTTACGTATTATTTATGGCCGTGTAAATTGGATATGCTATTTTAATAACATAAAAGTTGACATCAATTTTAGACCATTTGAAAACTTCTTAAATTTATGGTAATAAACTAACTGGAATCTAATTTTTGGCCACTTAAAAAATGTATAGCAATGGGTTGTCTTTTAAAACAGTGACATAGCTTCTATTCCTCAAAAATCTAACTTTATATTTATGGTAATATTAGCTGGACATAATTTTTTATTATTGCAAAACTTGAAAAAGAATTATGTCCATTTAAAAGCTGGCCATTATGTAACTTTTCAACCTTTTGTCTATTGAAAAGTTGGGAATGAATTTTGTTAGTTTTAAATCTGGGCACTATTTTTCTGTTATTGGAAAAGTAAACATAAACTGGTGTTTTTTTGCTTGTGAATTGATCATATGTAAATATATAGTAACGTAAACTGGGCATAATTTTTAAGCAAAGCAAAAATTAAAAAAAAAAGTTTTGTATATTTAAAAACTGATCCTAAATTTATGCTAATGTAAAACTGGACACTCATTTTTGGTTATTTGACAACTGGTCAAGCAAAATATAGGTACAAAAAAGGATGCCATAAGGTAGAGATCGAATTTTTTTTTAAATACAGTTTAAAGAAAACTTAACAGTAAAAACATACGTATGTATGTACCTTTTTTTAATCTTTTTTTCGAATTTAATATCAACTTCGCAATCGAAAAATTATCGCCAGGTTTAAAATTACCAAGAATTTATAACCAGATTTTTGGTCATTATTAAAATTACCAAAAACTTATGTCCAATTTTTAATTATAAAAATATTTATGTCCAGATTTACCTACAAGCCTTTATACAAATCAGCATTATTTAATTCGAAAGACTGTCGAATAACTTGTGGACCTAGGGAAAAATCAATAGTTGCAAATTTAATATATTCGCTTCTGTACACCAACCACGTATTTTTCATGGCCCAGTGAAATGAATGTATTGGCAAATAATATCGAAAGGGCAATCGATTCGAATAAGGAAGATGTTTGTGCTTCTTTAGGCCTTGAAATTGTCTAGAGCAGTGCTCGTCAAACTTTTGAGTGTGACGGACCGGCTGCAGT
>NW_016159788.1:7029-18572 GCF_001687245.7 Rhagoletis zephyria | reverse complement strand
CAATGTTAAAATGAGTATGCCGTGCAGCTTACTGCGGCTTAGATTTAGACTTAAAAAACGGAAAGGAAGCAAGTAGCGAGTAAAGTAAACCAGAAGTAAAAAAAGTAAAAAAATTATATGGTCGACAAAAATCAACAAATTTAGGGGAATAGCATCATTTCTGCTTAAACATGACTTAAAGAAAGGCAATGTATACAAATTTTGTGTATTATGTTTGTACGAGAATATTATGTTGCACTGCCGTTGGATACGATTATCAAAAAGTTGTGTGTATGCTAATAACAAATAGAAAGATGAAAAAATAAGAAACAAAAGCTGTGTAAAAATCCTTCTGTAGTAAATACTTATGAACTTTAACTTATTTTTTTCAATTTTTTGTTCCTTTTATGAAATATTCTGCCAAAAAGATTTAAACTTTACTACACCCTTTTGGGGTTAAAAAGAAGGTGTTTTAATAACGAATTTTTTCTTATTTCTTCTGCTTCTTACTTTACAGAATTCTAAGAAAAAAACGGCATTTACAGCTTTTGTCGTGTTTTCATTTTCGCTGTTTTTCAGTACTCTCCTGTAATATCACTCTTTCAGAATTTTTAGACATCTTTTCGGGGCTTTCGCATTTTAATTTTCGGGTAATTTAAGGATATTTTCTATACTTTTCAAACTTTTTTTTTTTTTAATCTTTCCGGAGCTTTTTTTGATTTCTTCTCTTGACGATGTCCGGATTTTTCATTGACATTTTCGAATACTTCGTGTTTTCCTTCGAGGAATTTCCACTAAGTTTAAAGAGGGTTTTGGAGGTTTTCGGAATCTTTATTCCTTATTTCTGAGTATGAGTTAATAGTTTACTAAAAAAGTTGTTCTTATGTAATTTAAAGAATTTTATACGTCACAACTTAGTTAAAGGACTTAAGGAGTAGGTTGTTTTTCTAATTTCGATTGCTTTAAAAGACTAAAGTTGTATAAACGTGTGCGAAAGTTGGGTTCGGCGTTACAAAAACAGCCAAAGTCGAGTTAATTAAAGTATTAAATAGCGCTAAAACTAGTTGTCAAGTACATACCATAATTTTTTCATACATACAGTGGTGGTCAAAATGGATGAATGGTGTTTCGTTTTTAATATTAAAAATTTTTTTCTAGCTAACATTTTTTTGTTTTTATAAAAACATGTTTCATTCTTTAGCAGAAACCATATAAATCACACTTACAAACTTTATACAGAATTAAGAAAAATTCCACGAATTTTTATCTAAACTCCGACATTTTTAACCAGAAATTTTATAAATGTTTTGGGTATGCAATTAACATGCTTTTAAAATTTTAGTCAAATGAATGCAAGTTTTAAGTGGCTACAAAATCGCACTGATTTTTTATTATTTTTATTTTTTTTTTGATGGCGTTTTGCAATTTTTCCATATAAACATGAATTTCTTGTGGAAGACTGTTGACAATACCGTTTGCGAAAAAAATAAATAAAAATCAACGCCAGTTTTCCTAAATCTCGCTATTTGTATGAAAAAAAAAAGCCGCCAACAAAAAAAAAATTAAAAAACCGATGCCGATTCTTTAGCCGCTCAAAGCCTGCACTTATCTTACAAAAATTGTATAAGCCTCTTAACTGCATACCCAAAAAATTTATAAGAATTCTGTTTAAAGAGCTCTCAATTTAGTTAAAAATTTGTGGATTTTTGCAAAATTCTGCATTAAGTTGGGAAGTGTCATTTATATGGGTTTTGTTATTGTTGTATTTTTATAAAAAAATAGCAAAAAAATTTTGCCTGAAAAAAATTTTAAATATCAAAAACTAAACACCATTCATTCACTTTTGACCGCCACTGTATATCCATCTAACTGAAATCACCTTTACCAGCAAAATCAATTAACTCAATTTCTACTCGACTGAACTGTGGGTGGAGGGATGTAATTGAAAACTTTTTCTTCGTTTGAGGACCTACCCGGTCTAATATGTATTTATGTATGTGAAGATTTAGTACATTAGTACAATTTTAAACACAAGCAAATGTAGAAAACTTATTCAGCCCCAAATAAGGCCATTAAGCTTGGCAGTTAAACTCTCAACTGCTCGCAGCGCTTTGTCAACAAATGCAGGTCAACATTTAAGAACAGCCACCAGCCATATCTTGGCAAGCTTTAAATTGTATACTGTAACAAAAAAAAAAACAAACAAAATAAAAAAATTAATGAAAAAGCTAGGATGAAAAACTTTTTATAAAATGCTCAAAAGAAAACTTTTAACAAACTAAAATATGTAGGTTGAAATTTCATCAGTAAGTTAAAATTTCTTAAAGCTTTAAAGTCGACAAGAGATTTCTCTGACAAACTGCCATGCACACCAACTCCCTTTCCTTGCTTATTTCACTTTGACATGCCTTCCCGGCCAGCACTCACCTCTCCATTGTACAGATCCGATGCGTAAAGATGATCGAATGGCAATGCCGCCAGCAAATCCACCACAAACCAGCCGCGCAAATAGTTAATGGCAATCAGCTTTGAATCGGAGACCACTTCACCTTTGCTCGAGACGAATGTTGTACGAAAATTCAATAAAATGTCTGCAAAGAAAAAAGCAGAAAATATATAAATATTGACACGTAATAAAATATTCACAAGCCCTTAAGAACTTGTGGTCGTATGTATGTAAGTAAAAGGTGAAATAAATGGGCATGGAAATTCAATAAAAATAAATTCTATGAAGTAGTCTGCGCCGTTGACTAAATAAACGTCATAAAAGTCTACAAAACGCGGTGGAAAGCTAAATTAAAACGTGAAAAATAGATGCAAGCAGACTACTTAGTCGTAAAGTGAATATTTGCGCAAACGAGCGAGTGACCCTTTTCACTTGAAGCATTTGATTAGATACCTTTCCAAAGAAAATTGAATGCGAATTTGCCATTGCGTATGAGTAATTTAAATATTTAAATGCACTCGCAAGCGCACTAAATCCACTTGCTTGTCTTGCTTTTAAAAAATTAAATTAAAATCAATGCAAAAATAAATGAAATAGGTCTTTAAAATCAAATGAGATTACGAATGCATAATTTTCTTTTTAAAGTAATAAGATCTAAAAGTTAAAGAAAAATTAAATTAATTAAAAAAAATAAATTTAATTTCCAAAAATTAAATGACATTAAAAATTTTTTTCTTTAAAATACTTAAAATTAAAAAAAGGTGCTTTAAAAAAATAATGTAAGTTTTCTTAAAAAATCTAAAAATTAAATTTAAAAAATGTATTTAAAAAATAAACAAATTACTAAAGTTGCCTAAATTCAAATGCAATAAAAAATACTTTTCCTTTAAGAGCAATAAAATTTAAATATAAAGAAAATATATTTAACAAAGAAACTTAAAAAAGAAATAAATATAAAAAGACTTTTCTTTTTAAACAGTAAAATCGAATAGCCTTATTCATAAAAAATAAAGGAGCTTTACAAAAGGTTTATAAATTGAAAAATTTATGAAAATTTCAATTCATAAAGCTTTTTAAATCTGCTTTATTTTTTATGAATAAGGCCATAAAAATGTTATTATTAAGATATTAAATTTTAAATTAAAAAAATGGAAAATTTATGAAAACGGCAATTTGTAATGCATTTTAAACCTGCTTTATTTTTTATGAATAATGCCATACAAATTTAATTAAAAAAATATTAAATTTTAATTCAAAAAAATTAAAATTCTCTTACCTGCTATAAAAAGCGCTTCGACAATGACATCCGATACCATTGTTTGCCGATCCGCTTTGGCAAATGCCGCATTGTATGGCACCAAAACTGCCACATAGAACGTGGACACCAATATAATCCAATCCCAGAAGCCTTTAAAAACGCCATAGTGCGGCAGAATGAAACGTGATTTTTTTATTGATTGTGTTTTATATTCGGGAAAAGGCGCCTCTGTTGAATGTAGTAAATTCTGCAATGAAAAGGGTTAACAAAAGAGCAGTAGTTAGCAAGATCTGTACAAAAACGGTTTATGAAAAAGTAATAGCATGAAAACGAATATTATTTTAAAAAAAGTGCCCACCAGAAGTAAGGCAGCCAAAACGAAAAGAGAATTGTTCCCTAAAGCCACCTACTGCACTCCATTGTACAATATTTATTGCTATACATAGAGTGACTCAAACAAGTGACCACGGGGTTTTTTTTTTTTTTTATTCATAATGTTTTTCCGAGTTAAATTTTTTTGTTGTTTTTTCTAAAAATATTGTCCAAGCTTTAACCAAAATTTAAGAAAATTCAACCAATTTTTACCAAAATGTCAACTTTTAAATCTGAATCTTTAGAACCTTTTTGGGTAGCCCATATAATTTTAGTCTAATGAAGTGCGGGCTCCAAATGGCTTAAAAATCCCCTTGATTATCGAGAATTTGTTTTGGAACTTATTTAAGGGAAATTGAGAAGTCTTTGGAGGCCAAAGATGTGGCGCTGGGATGTTTAAAAGGATAGCAAATATTAACAAATCCAAAACCATTACATTCGCTCCAGGACAAGATTCTTATCTACGAAAGCACCTCCGCAGGCTGGAATGACCTTCGCTCTGCTATCGTCCATTGTAGTAGGCGAACTACTCTGCCTTCCTAGTGAAAATCACTTCGACAATCAGGGAAATGCGGTTGACAGTGTCATAGTAATCAGAGGCAGGATCGAAGCACTACCTCCAACTTCTACGGAATGCTCTTAGCATAGTCGCCAATTGGTGCGGTACCAATGGGTTAAAAGCAAACCCCATGAAGACTAGCATAGTTATTTTCTTTAGAAAAAGGAAAAGGGACCAATTTCTTGAACCATTCCTTTAAGGAAGAAATATACATTTCGCCAAAGCGGTCAAATATCTAGCAGTTATCCTTGATTACAAACTATCGTGGAAAGGCCAGAGCCTCTATGTGGACCCCTCAGGAAACTTATGGAACAGAACTGCGGCACCATACCTAGCACGGTGGATGTATGATATAATCTCCAAACCCTTTCTAACATATGCTACACCCGTCTGGTGGAAGAAGGCTGGTCAAGCTCAGTAAGCTACAATGACTAGGCTGTGTGGGCATCACAACCCCAACCACGACTACCGAGATGCTTCTTGACCTGACTTCCGTACACATTGTAATCAAGAAAGAAGACACGAAGTTGGACTGTAGAACAAGAAGCTTTAGCTTTGTGGACCTGTGCCTTCCGAAATGTAAGTTCACGCAAAACTTCAAGGTCTTTTGCCCCGAGAGGAATAACTGGTACTACGATTGACCCAATCCCAGGGAGGACAGCTACATCTGGCATATTGACGGTTTCGAGACTCAGCACGGCGTCGGAGCAGGAGTTTACGGCTTACCACCCAGACAGCCCATTTTAACCAGCATAGAGCACTGAACTATATCTAAGGCCGTGGAAAGTGGGACTACCAGCAAACACATCTACATACACTCGGAGAGATCCTTGCTTTTAAAGCAGACGTGGTCGTCTTAAAGCTGGTGTGGAACTAACTTCTTTAAGCTTTTAATACTTATTGGGGATTCAGTGGAGTTATGGGCAATGAAATGGCAGATATTCACATGCCCAAGATCCTTTACTGGTCACCAATGGAGCTTCATTAGGCGAAAGTAATATGTCTGTATGAAGAACGAAGCGGAACATTACACACAACACAAATACGGAAGATAGCAGGCAGGCTAAGTCTTTGATTGCGGATATATAAACGAAAATAACCGAAGAAGTTCTTCGCCTCAGTAGGCATGAACTATTAATTGTTACGGTATAGGCTATGCAATGAAGCACAATAAACAGCAGTGCACATTATGTGCCACTTTAAAGCTCTGACTAGGACCAGACTTCGATCCTTAGGATCAAAGAAGACCTATAGTTGAATAGAGGTTTCTTTCGCGGTAACTGGATGACGTGCTCCCTCCTTCAAATTTAATCTATTCTAACTTAATTATAGCTATAATCATTTTAAACTTCATTTGAAAGGAAATAGTGTTCCCGTGAAATAATTAAACTTAGTATAATAAGAGTACTACTTACCCTTATGTATAACTAAACCAATAATCATTTAATGTACAATTGTATATATATATTTGTATCATTTATTCTTACATTTCCTAATTTCAATTTCGTCTTAACCTTCTCCGGCTTATAGTGGCCAGATAGTTGATAGAGCACAGCACGACTACGTCGTCGTCCCATATTACAGCCAGCAGGTACATCTAGATTATTGCCCTCCATGCCATCGCCATCCGCGTCCGTTGTCGGTGGGCCACCCAGCCCGGGTAGGCCGCCCAAGCCGAGCATGCCAGCATTGGAACCGGCGCGAAAACGCGCACCCAGCAAAGCAGCTGTAAGGGCAAAAACTTTGCAGCGTAAACAAAAAAATTGCGAACGGAAAGAAAAGCGACAAGAGGGTATAAATTGAGTAGGGTTACAAAAAAAATGTTTGGCATTATCATATGCAATGCAAAAATCAGAGAGAAGTAATAAATAAAATAAAATTAGAGAAAACATTAAGAGGTGCACAAGGTGAGCAAGGAAAAGGTGCAGACATGTGTGGAGAGTTGGAGAGTTACGTATATGGAGAAAAGTCGAGCGAAAAAGCAAGCGAAAGAGAGAAAAAAGAAAAGAAGTATAAACAAAAGAAGGATTATTAATGGTATTATTTATGATTTTTATTTTTTTTTATTTTGGGTATGTACATACATTCACACATACACATATTTAAGTGCATATGCACATGTAAACATTTATAAAAAAAAATTATCAATTGGTATTTATCTTGGAGTTTTATTTAACCGTGTGTGGGTGTGTGGGGAAAACTTTCTTAGGTATATATGTATATTGAAATTTTTTTTCAAACTTTTATTTACATTTTTTGCATAAAACATAAACTAAAAATAATAAAAATGTAACTAAATACTAAGTACTTGCAATTGTTCGAAGCAACTTACTCATGCCATAGTGCATTCATTAGTGGCTAAAAACTTCGTTAAAAAACAAAGGTCTTAGCCACACGCCCATCAGCATACATACTTTTATATGTGGTCTAACAAATAGCCAGCAAAGCTCTACTCTAACAAATTTGTATTTTTATTTTTAAGTTTTGAGCGCCATTGGCGTTAGATTGTTCAAGCGCTTAACATAGCAGTTGGAAAAAATTTTCATTTTCATGAGCGCAGTAAAACTTTTCTCATTTTATACGCAAATATTAAAACTAAATGTTCAACGTGTTCGCTCAAAACGACTCCATGCGTCCTTCTTGCTTTGTTTTTGCTCCGGCAAGGCTAGTGCTCAACGATTTTCCGAACACTTATTTTATTATGTACGTATTTATTAGGGTGGTTCTTCAAAATAAATATAAACATCTATATTTTTTATGAGGCACCCTTTTATTTTGTTCTACGTGCAAAGTAAAAACAACCACGAAAATTTTAAAAATTTTAAAATAATTTTAGGGGTCGCCAGGTATATCAGGGTTTGAAAAAATTTATATCTGTTAACTTAGCATATTATTGAAATATATTAATTATAAATTCATAGTCATCTCCAATGGATTCATCAAGCAGTATTGAGCTCTCCAAAGACTGCCATTTTGGCTAAGTTTTTTCAGAATAAATGCAGCATTTTTCAAATATTTTCTAAGTTCTGTAACGCCAGAGATGGGCAAAGTAGCTCCCAGGAGCCTTTTGCACTTAGGAGCCGGCTTGGCACATTTAGGTGGTAGATGAGGGGTAACATCAAGAGCCAGCATGAAGGGGGAAGAAGAGCGTAATCAAATTTCTTGTACTCCGACTCTCATTACTAATATATATGATGCTTTTAATGTATTTTGTACAGCCCTTTTAGCTCTTGCTTAGCACTTTCTGGCTCTTTGACGGCTTTAGGAGCCAAGAATCTGCCCATCCCTGTTCTATACTGTAACAAATACTGTACTATACTAATAACTTATGTACTATATATTTTTGTTTGTCTGTTTGAACTCACTGTGATGTGGTTACGTTCAAAATTTGTCGAATTTTTGCAATTTGAAGAAATCTAACATTTTTCAAACCCCTAAAAAATATTTAAAATTTGAAAAGTTTTGTGTATATCTCTGTTAGTACTTAGAACAACATTTAGATGTTGATATTTTAATTTTACAAATATCCCTGCTGCTTGATTTAAAACAACCTAGTATTTAAAAAAAAGTCTGGTAACGTATGAGCAATAAACTAACAAGATAATTTGTATTAAAACAGGTTCTAAGGATAAAAATACGTTACTTTTGTGTGAATATTTTTTCTTTCAACCTCAAAATGACCCTTGAACTTTAACTGGTCCTGGACTCCCGTTGAAGTGTTGAAAAAAAAAACTTCCGAGAAAAAATACTCAAACAAAAGTGGCGTCTTTTTGTCCACAGAATCCGAATCTGTAATAAAAACATACATGTGTTTAATAAAAAAAATGGATAAAAACATTTTTACTCATTTAAGAAGTCCAGGACTAGTCGAAGTGCGAAGATCATTTACAGGTTGACAAAGGCATTTCCGAATAAAAGCTTCAAACAAAAGTTATCTATTTTTTCCTTGGAACCCGAATCTGCAGTAAAAATATATACATATCTAATTTGAAAAACCGTACTTCCGGTCAGTTTCACCCATTTCCGGTAGAAATCAGAAGTCGTTAATACCACTAAAAAATAAAGTATCCCCGATTTAGTAGGTAAATTTTTTTCGGGTTTCAATAAAAAAAGGTGTCTCTCCATTTTAGAGGGGGCGGACGGGTAGTCTTCGACACCCTGTATACATATCTCATTCAAGATGTTTCGACTTTGAAAATTAATCTTAAAAAAAAACAAGTAAAGTAAAAAGTATTTTTTAAGACAAGCTTTTAAAAGTGGTAAGCAAAAAAGAAAAATCGACCCTCATACCACCAAACGGCTGAATTTTTTGTTGGGGTACTTCTTTCCATTTAAGTAAGCGAATATTATTCCGAAATAAAAGTCCTTTCCGGTACTTGATTAAAATTTTTTATTGCAAAATGTTTAAATATGCGGCTTTTCTCGTTTAGACATTTCGGTTATAAAGATATTAAAGTCCTCTTTAATTTGGTACCAAACTTGTTTAATTTGGATAAGCGGTTTGTTTATTATCCGGAAAGGACTTTTACTTCAGAATAATATTCGCAACAACCCTGCTCCAGATTGTCTAAACCATTTCAATAATGTGAACTGTGATAATTCTCGTATTTAAAATTTCGATATCTCCGCAAAGTCTGCAGCTGGGACAGTAATGCAATGTAAAATCATGTACGCCGATAAATCGTTTCCTTGTACAACCAGAAGAGGGCCACAGCACTTTCACAGCAATATAATTTCGCCAGAATTTTTTTTTTCTGCTTGTAAAAGGGGCCCGTAGTATATTTACCTACCATGTCCTTCCCAGGAAGGATGGGAGCAGTCGAAACGTTCCTCGCTAATTCGAAAGCTTCGTGCTTTAGAGATCTACGGCATTTATTGAGCGAATTTGTTTTGTCAATGCACGAGTTTAGAGCTCTCAGGGATGCTTGTCTGTGCCGAGAATGTCCTTCTTCTTCTAACTGCGAAGAGAAGATTCTACCTCCTTTGATCTGAGCCATCAACATATCTGATTATAGCGTTGCGTATGTGGTGAGGTCTGGTGTTTCAGTCCTTCAAGTTGGTACGGTAATAGTTATAGTTTTTTGCGAAAGTGTTTTGATAGTATGCAGTAGCCAGTACTTGCAAGTATCGGTATAGGTCCCTAAAATTTTCGAATGGCCGTACCTTGAGACTAAAACCTTGCCTCTCTGAGTCTGAGTACTGCAATAATGTCTATCTCACGAGTAATTGCGTCAAGCGGAAGCAGATGTGGAATCACATTCAGAGCTTCTGTAGGCGAGGAGCAAAGAGCTCCGCTTATGCATCACTTCTTTGTACAAATTAAAATCGTTTAAGCGTTGTTCACTTACTGATGTAAAGCCACCAGACTTGAGCTCCGTAGAGCAAACTCGGACGAATAATCGCTATTTGGATCGCGCAAAATATCCAGTAGCCTATTTGACACACACGTTCCATTTTACAGTCATTCCAGAGCAGGGCATGTTCGAGAGTTACTCCAAGATACTTGGCAGTAGATTTAAATTTAAGTTTTGAACCAGCATCGTCACTATCCATCGAGGTGGAGAGATACCATCTTCCTGCGGAGTGCTTCGCCTGATAGACCTGCGACTCGTTTGCCGTCCCAGCTCAAAGCTTACCACCCAGAAACACAACCAGTGTTTTATCCACCGTCAGATCCTTCAGGAAGAACATTTTTGAAAGCCCCTACTATGTCCAGGAATGCCACTAATGCAAATTAATTTATTGCCAGTGACGAGCAACGAAAGCAAGGGTGCCCACGAACACAATGGGGGACCCGTGATGGTGTTATGCTTTTGTCTTGTACTTACGTACTTTTGCTTCTTCTCTCTCCCCAAGAAACAATAGCCCTAAAATTTTATTGTAACCCAATGAAAAGACTAACACCAGAACAAAACAGTGTAATGAATAAAAAAGGATTGAAACAAAAACGCCGAAACTGAACCTTCACAAATATTTGTGTACGGTAAATGCAGCTGTATACCAAATATTTAACAGCAATAAATTAAATTATTTAGATTGCGTGAAAATCTCACCATGAACGCTGTCCATGATGTACTACTACTATATAAGCACTTTAAATGTATCTAATGAAAAACAGAGAATTACCAAAAAGGGTAAACTTAAAGGTTACCGCACCAAAATGGCAACGAATACACAAATTAAAGTTTTTCTAAGTCTTCAAAAGTCCTCTGTGCTACAGAAAATTATTTCGTTTTTTTCTCAAACAATTTTGGCGCTCTAAGTTGTTGATTGACAAAGCAGCGAATGAAGGATGAGGCATTATAAAATTAAGATTTTCCATTTACTTCGCTGCAGGGCAAACATACGAGCATACTAATTTGCATAAATAGTACTTTTAAGAAAAGGATGGGTACATGTTGCCTTTAATGCAGTCGTGTGTATGAACGTATCTGCCTTAGGACACGGCTTTGAACCTGTAATTTGCTGTTGCTGAAATATATACATAAATCAAATCTCAAGAAAGAAGAGTAAAGTATGCATTGATTTGGGAATGTAAGAAAGTTCAACATTTTTGGCAACAAAGAAAAACATTAAAAAGAGCACAAGTGCTTTTAATACCTAAAGCAAAAATGGGATTAACTTTCGCTAAAGTGAAGTAAAAGTAAATGGGAATGTTGCACAAGCAAAGGAATGGAAAGCTTTGAAAAGAGTTTGTTTTTTTTTTTTGTAAATAATATGCTGATAATTATTTTGCAAAAATATAAATATACATATGTATGTACTTATGTAGGTATGTATATGAATAAATTTAAATATAAGCCAAGGCATTTCAAACAGGTAGTAGCAGTATTAGAGCAAAAACAACATTTGTGTGTATTTTGTTGTTGCTTCTGGTATCGAAAGTGTCAAAAACTGTTGTGATTTTTTTTTCATCTAAATCAAAGCGT
>NW_016159788.1:0-6939 GCF_001687245.7 Rhagoletis zephyria | reverse complement strand
AACATGTGTGTATTTTGTTGTTGCTTCTGGTATCGAAAGTGTCAAAAACTGTTGTGATTTTTTTTTCATCTAAATCAAAGCGTGCCATGTGAAATACAAAAAAGTTTAAAAATTTACAATTGGAAAAAATGAAAATTGTTCAAACCAAGGTACATTGAACAGGTAGTATCAGTAGAGCAGCTGATTTGATTTATTTTCAAATTATTTGGTCTCGAAAATGTCAAATATTTTTAATTTTTTCTCACGAAAATTATAAGTTGTTAAAATCCATTTGCTTGTGAAACCTTTTTCCATACAAAACAAGCGATTGAATAGCAGCTTTTGGAACGTTCGCCCAACTCGGCAGCACGACCGCTGATTACTGGGCCTTGCAAAGGATGGATCAATGCTTCGAGAAGCAAACAAATTTACTAGGAAAGAAAGTTGCATCAATTTTTATTTTTTCCAATTTCAATTTTTTATTTTTTATAATTTTTTGTATTTCACATGGCACGCTTTGATTTAGAAGAAAAAATTCAGAACAGTTTTTTACACTTTCGATACCAGAAGCAACAACAAAATACACGCAAATGTTGTTTTTGCTCTACTGATACTACCTGTTTAATGTGCCTTGGTTCAAACTTTCTTTCTTAGTAAATTTGTTGCTTCTCGAAGCACTGATCCATCCTTTTCAAGGCTCATTAATCAGCGGCTGTGCTGTTGAGTTGGGCGAGCGTTCCAAAAGTTGCTATTCAATAGTTTGTTTTGTATAGAAAAATGGAAAAAAATTCTGTAGAATTAAGGCCGATTAAATTTTTTGTGCATAAGGACGATTGGGTATTGAAAATGTCTTTTAACATTTTTCATTGATTATCCTTGAAATTTTCCAATAATTATTTTCGAAAAAAATATATGTTAAGGACTAATATGCCCTCGAGCACATCCTCGAATTTCGTCCTTCTAACTTTCATCGCTTAAAAAATAAAACGAATTAAAAGGACATTTTCAATACCTATTCGTCCTTGTGAACCAAATAATCTGAATGGTTTTTAATTCTACAGAATTTTCGCGTTCATTTGGTGTCCATATTGTTGTTGTACATTGGAATGAATTTCTTAAATAATTTTAAAAGTAAATCATGTCATTAAACTACTAAGTCCTTTAAAAAAAATAATTTCGTCAGAGAGAAAAATTAAAAACGCCGTTTTACTATATTTGGCCAACAGTTTCGGAGGTGTATTGATTGTGTTTCGATTTTTTGGTTTTTGTCCCACGGTGTTATAAATGATTTATTTAAAATCACAGTTTTTTCGAAAAATAACGATTTTAATTTTGATCGGAGATGATTACTGAAACATCGGCTTTTGATATTCTGCAACAATATTGTGGGTAGTTTTCATGTTGGATTAAAAATTTGTCTACACTTCCGTGTAATTCAACTTGAATTGACTTTTGACCTATTTTAAACAGGCAGAAACCCTCCTGCATCTAGTTTAGAAATGACGCTTCTTCAAAATCATTTCGATGGGTACCCATATTGTAATAACTCAATTAACTTATAAAATAATTTGAACTTAACTTTTGAAACAGGTGGCAACCCTCCTCAAAATGTTTTTAAACTACATACAAACTTATTAAACCGCTTTTGTTCAGTTCAGTTTGTTAAAGTGCTTCTTTTTTTAGCTTCCATTATGGCTAAAAATTATCCTCTAAAAATTTGATGCAAAAATAGTAAAATCTAGAGGTTTCGCGTGAACGATTTGTGCCTCCGACTCATGTGCTTAAAATTACTCTTCTTTCAATCCATGCGCACACCAAATCCCTCACGAAATGGAAGTTTTTTTATGTCGTACATTATGTTTTCAAGGTCGATGAATACGTTGCATGAGACCATTTTTCCCGACCGATCCGACCCTTACATTTTGAGATATTTCGAAAGCATTCCTTAACAAACTTTTATATTGTTTACATTTTCGTTTTCGAGGATGCTCATTTCGAATCTGATAGCAGATTTTTCAAATTCAAAATGGCGATCAAATTTTATAATTTTTTTTTTCACCAAACATTCATAAAAAGGGGGGTTTTCGAGTTCGATGATTTCAAATTAGATGTCAGATATTTGAAATTGAAAATGGCGGATCCAATATGGCGTTACCGGGAAAAATATTTTGTTTAAACAAATCTTTTTCGTTTTTGCCATATATTTTTTTCTTATCATAGCTACTTCAAATAAAAACGTTTATCTTTATATCTTATAATATAAGGTTGATAAAAAATGTATTTATCGGTACTTTAAAAAAATACTTTTGGCCAGCAAATAGTAGCTGCCATACCATAGTGGAGCCCCTTGTATATCTTCGACCTTATTTACGACCTGTATAAGTTTTTGGACTAGTCTTGCTCTGCTGGTCTAACAGAATTGAGAGACATCAACCCACCGTAAGACGTAATGGGAGGTTCCCTAATTGCGTTCCTCTTTTATTTCCCATTGTCTATACGTATATTACTAGGTATACGAGGTATTATACATAACTTTGGTAGGTTCCATGACAACTAAATCCGGAATAAATTCAGCAATATTCGCGATTAATTAAAAGCAAATGTTCGATTACCCTCTACGGTCTCCTAGAGCTTTAAGTAGGCAAGAAATGCTCAAATAAATATATATAATAATTATAATATTGAATATATGTATGTATGTATGCATGTACGAGTACAAACAAACTATATATACATATGTATGTCAAAAAAATTAATTTTCGCCTCAGCAATACAGATAAGTAAATATATACAAAATGTACGAAGTATGGTGTGTAGTTTTACGTATATGTACTCTTACGTCAGCATATTTAAATGGGCTTTTCATAAGTACTTCTGCATAATTAATAAACCCTATAGAGAAATATAAGTGTTCTTCTGCTTCATTGCCGACTTATGTCGAAATTAATTACAAATGACATCCGCTTTTTTATGGCTGCAAGCGGCACGTGAATTGTCAATTTCCGCGAAAGCAAGTGTTGTTGTGTGTGTGAGAAGCAATTTGTATTCGCGCAATTAAAACGCACATTTATAAGATAATCTTACAAGTTGTAAAATATGTACAAAATTTGTCTTGATTTCATTACAGGCCTTTTCGATGTAAGTTCAGTGGGAAGAAGGTTATGTGTATGTATATACAGTGGGTCAAACAAATGGCCACGTGGTGGTTTTCCTTAAATATTCGTACTGTTTTTCGAGCTAATTTTGTTTGTTATTTTTCTGTAAAAACATCGTCCAAGCTGTAGCCAAAACCATATAAACCACAGTTTCTAACTTCATACAAAATTTTGGAACATTCAAAAAATTTTCTTCAAAATTTCTACTTTTTATTCTTAATCTTTAGAAAATTTTTGGGTATGCAGTTTTTTAGTGTAACTTTCAAATGGCTAAAAATTGCGTTCATTTTTGAGAATTTTTTTTGATGACGGATTTTTTGACTTTTTTCCATATAAGTATGAATTTCTTTTGAAGCTATGAGTTTTTGTGAATTGCACATGTTATATTAAAAAAAAAAAAAAAACGAAAAAGTAGCCTCCGAAAAAAAAGTTCTCAAAAAGCAACGCGATTTTTTAGCCGTATGAGACTTGCACTTCATTAGACTAAAATTGCATGGCCTATAAAACTGCATACCAAAAATGTTCTAAAGATTCACATTAATAAGTTTAAATTTTGATGAAAATTTGTTGAGTTTTCCTCAATTTTGTCTAAAGTTCGAAACTGCGATTTATATGTTTTTGGGTAAAGCTTGAACGGTATTTTTATAGAAAAATAACAATAGCTCGAAAAATATTACGAACACTTAAAAAAACCAACACGTAGTCATTTGTTTGAGTCACTGTATATATGTATATAATTTTTACGAAAATTTTCAATTGTTAATTAAATAATTTCCCCTGCTCAAGCACTTTACAGTGTATTCCAAATATTTAAGTTAATTGTTCATAAAATTTTATTGGCAATAATCTATATATTAATACGCTAACATAAATTTTGTCTGCCTTCATTGGAAAGGTATTTTTCTGCAGATGAGGAGAGTTTTTACGGCTTCAAAATTGGTTGAAAATTACGGCCAAAATCGTCGTTTTCGTATTTTGTTTTACTTCGTATTAGAAATGAAAATGTAAAGATAAATATGAAGATGAAAAAAGAAATGATAAAAAACGATCCTTATGCATTCTTACAATTTATTGAAATTTTTCGATAAGAATCGAAATATATCCCGGCAAGAAAAATTTTGTTATCGAAAATTATCAAGTTATGCAAATTTATCGAGTCATCAAATTTTATAGTTATCGAAATAATTATGGAGTTATCATAATGTATCGAATCCTTTCAACTTATCGAGCTGTTGATATTTATTATAAATTTGTAAATTATAAAAAATTTATAAAAAAAAGTCAAGAGCGCCGAAAAAAGAAGCTGTTTAACAAACTGAACTGAACAAAAGCGGTTTAATAAGTTTGTATGTAGTTTAAAAACATTTTGAGGAGGGTTGCCACCTGTTTCAAAAGTTAAGTTCAAATTATTTTATAAGTTAATTGAGTTATTACAATATGGGTACCCATCGAAATGATTTTGAAGAAGCGTCATTTCTAAACTAGATGCAGGAGGGGTTCTGCCTGTTTAAAATAAGTAAAAAGTCAATTCAAGTTGAATTACACGGAAGTGTAGACAAATTTTTAATCCAACATGAAAACTACCCACAACATTGTTGCAGAATATCAAAAGCCGATGTTTCAGTAATCATCTCCGATCAAAATTAAAATCGTTATTTTTCGAGAAAACTGTGATTTTATATAAATCATTTAGAGTAAAACTGCATTTTTAATTTTTCTCTCTAAAAGCGAAAATTCTGAAGATTTAAAAACCATTCAAATTTTTTGGCTGACAATGACGAATAGGCATTGAAAATGTCCTTTNTTCAGGAGATTCCCGGTAATAATACCCAATTGTTCCTATAACAATTTTTTCATGGTGACTATATTTTATGGGTCCTTGAAAATTCAATGAGGGGACCAATAAAAAATCTTTAATCATAAAAAATGGTTAAATAAACAATTGGATATCAATATCTGAAGTCTCCTGAAGAGAACCACAGTTTTACGATTGAAAAATATTGATTTTCGAGAGTTTTATGCCATTTTTACGAAAATTTGTTTTTTCCCCATATAAAATACATGGAAAACTTTGAGCGCTGTGAGCACTTCCTAAATATTGTTTGATTTCAAAATAAAAAAATAGGGGTATATTTATTTTCGGTTCAGAACAATCCTAGGGGGTGGCGGCATTAAAATTCCGACTTTATTATTTTGGACCACTCTAATGTACATATATATGTAGGTATATAATGCATTGCCTGAAATATTGTAATTCTAAAATGTAAACAATATTTATGAGGCTGTATCATACACATGCTTATATGTACAAAAGTCGCCAATGCAAAATAAAAGAGAAAACACAAACAAATAAAAAATATGTAATTTCATATTTTGACTCGAAGTGCACTCAAGCAAATAGACGAGGCTTTTATTTGCACATTCTCTTCTTAAACAAATGGTACCATATACGCACTTACGTATGTATGTATTCCAGTTTTTTTTTCATTTCTCAATTCCAGTCAAGTTGACTGTAAATAATTCAAAAGCAAAAGCGGACCATAAAAACCAAATTCCTGCTTGCGTCTGCGGGCATTTTCAGTAGATGATTGCTTGTGGTCGATGAAGGCAACGACATAAACTCTAGCAGTCAGCAGCTACATAAATAAGTTATAAAAAAGTTTTATCTTCACAAAGATATCACAAATATGTTTTTGCGGCAATTGTTCTGGCTTCAAAAACATACATATATTTGTTGGAGTAGTTTTTTTTTGCACATAGGTAACATTTGGTATGCCATGAAATTAATGGCCACTTACTGGTGGGTCACCGCATTTATTTCTATTTTCATTTATTTATTTATTTTTTTGCTTAATAGTTGTGGAATGAAACTAAACGAATCAATGCATTGTTGATTACTTTATTTTCTTATTTCACCTGTTGGTTAATAAATTTGGTCATCTTGATTGGGTTTAGGTATTGAGTTAATTTATTGTTTATTAGGTACATGAAATGTGAGTTAAGTGTTTACTAAATAAAGATTTAGAGAGCTCTTTGCAAATGTAATTTATTTCATTGTACTTGAACTCAAAAAAGAAAACATGAAGCCAAGAACTAATGAAAACTTCTTGACTTTTAATGCACAAATGAGTACCTACGGGTATTGAAATGTGTGGAACTAAATTATTTTTTCTCAATACATATCTTATCGAAGTAATTTTGTCGTACACTTGCCTCAAAATAATTGTAATATTAATGAATAAACTTAAATGGTTGCTTTAATATACATAGTTAGTCTCTAATTGGCACGCAACGCCAACGCAGCTTTGAATTCAAACAAAACGTATATTTGAACTGCCTAAATGCTCTACACGTACTTTCACCTCACGTTGCCAAACAAACGTGACCTATAGATAGAATCATAGTAACTCATTTGCAGCAAGTCTACGGATAATTGAGTCTCAAAGTCATCATCAGAGAGTGATCGTTCTTATGTGTGTCAAACCGAGTGCATAGGTGTTGTGCGCCCCAACGTACCGCTTTATTAGTTTGCACCGTCATTTGCCAGTACACACACATCCACTGCCACAAATCTCATTTCCGTGGACGCTTTCAAGCCACAACTACCACAGCCAACAGTGTCAGCAATGCAACATTATCAAAACAATCGTTCATCATTCCCTATTCGACAGTGATGCGTCGAAGCGTATAAGTAACGATGTTTACGTTGCATTAAGCGAAAGGTGACATGATGAATAGGCATACTGCATGAATCTGCATAAATAGAGTATGCAGGCACGTAACTTAAGGTTAAATTAGTGGTGAC